>NW_026706215.1:0-141815 GCF_029867415.1 Vicia villosa | reverse complement strand
TTGAAAAAAGTTTTCTGTTTATAAAAGAAAAAAAAAAAAAATAGAATAACAGAAATGTCACTGATAGAGAGTGGTGTTCGCGTTAAATCTTATAATTATGATTTCATGCATATTAAATGATTAGTTATGCTCACTAAAATCATCAATACATATTATCATCTATTACTCAATTACGTTATCCATATTTGAAATAACATGCATTGTTCATTGACAATATGATATTCTAGTCAACAATATGATACATTATGCTTTAACTGAATGCGAATACCATGTCATGTCTGGATCTATGTATAGACTCTAACTTGAGTATAAATTTAACAACACCTCTCGACATCACTTACATCTACATATCATATCATGTTATAAACAATCATGTCCTTTATGGTATAACCACGAGTTACCCTTGGTTTAGACTTATGAGACCTTTTCGGAATCTCATAGATCCACAAGCATAATACAAATAGAACATACATTAAGAATAAGGTGAAAGATCTAATATGTTTGACAAATTAATTTGGACATAACACCATGATCATATGAAGCACATGAAATACATAATAATGTACAAACCTAACTCCCACAAAAAAAACTTTGCTACAAATGACGGTGGTAGCAAGATGGAAGGTGTAAAAGAAAAATCTCCTTTGTACAATCTAATATTCCTCAATCGGTCCACCTCAATAAGTCTTTGGTACTATAACAACTCTAACTCTCTCCCAGTAAGAATTTTACTAAATTCTATAACTAACTAAAACTATGTTAGATTATATATGGAAACAACTTACCAAACATCATAATTTATAGATTTAAAATCTCATTTACTCGACGAGCTATACTTCATCACAAAATTTCATTTAGGTTTACTTAATGCCAAAATTTTCCAACCGCCTTTGTGAGCCTCCATAAATTTATTGGGTAAGATAAATATTCACCAAACAAATTTGTCATGTTTTCCAACTCTTCCATTGTGCCTCAAAGTCACTGCTCAAACTTCCATTCACCCAATGAATTACTCTCTGTTTCCAACCATACATTGTGTCATAGTTTTGCTGATCAAGCTCAAATTTGCCAAGCGATTTTGGCCTGACTTGGCTTCTTGGTCATTAGGTTGGTACTTTTTTTGGATCGGCAGCTGATCCATTTGTCTTTGCTTTTCCATCTTTCTACCTAAATTGATGAAAAAGATATTGTTCTGGACGACCGGACAACCAAGTAATTATGGTCTAGAGAGCTGAGCTATCCACCATTTTACATATGTTGCATGTGAGCTATCCTAGTCAAAATGCAGGTGATCTCGATCCATGATTAATCAAACGAATCTCCACATTCCATGCTAATAGATCAACACACGGTTATAATCACCCTACTATATAAGAGAAAAACTCGCCATTTCTCAGGTACTCTTTTAATTTAAACTTTATTCACACATCTAACTCTCATAGTGACTTGAACATTTGAGTGCTAACCTTACAAGTCAACCCCAATTTCATTGCACCGGAAGATCAAGTCCTCCATTGCAATTCACAGACAATGATCACTGATCAATTATGGTTCTTGCGGGGAATTGTGGTGTAGTTGTGGGAATTTACATTTGACTCATACATTTTCCAGGTTTAAAAATTTGTTTTCCGATTCATTGAACCAAAGCTTCCTCAACCTAAAAATTTAAATTTCCTGAGTCTCAACCTTAGCTCTTTGTTCTTGATCCAGTCCGATCAAAGATCAACACCACTTTTCAGACCTCCATATAGATCCACCAACAACGACATGATCCAAAGCTACCCATTCTGTTGCATTGTGCAAGGAAGCCACAACTGCAAGAGATAAACTACCTCCTCCTCAAAATTGTGGCAATCAAGTCATTGTGAACCAACTCCGCATGTATAACCACATCAAGATCTTGTTCAACTTCCCTTGTTCATAGGTTCTGCTCCACAATTTCAGAAAGGAGAATCATGGCTCAAGCCTCCAGCATCACCAATGGTGCCTAGATCAGAGGCATTACCTGGTTTCCAACTATTGCAAGTCAATCTTGACGTGAAAGGCGCTAACGAATTATGGAGAAATGTTTACAACATGGTTTGAAAGCAGAATTCACAAGTAGTGGTGGAAAGCAGAATTCACAACATAGTGTCATCTTTGAACCGACCACGTCTTACCAAGATGCGGATTCAAGAACTTTGAGCCAACAGAGGAGCCAAAGATGCCAAACTCCTCCGAGTCTTGAAGGAGGCAGAGGCAATCACGCCCCCCCAAGGATCAAGTGAAGAAATCTTCGATTACATACTGAAAGAAACATCCACTTTCTGCTCGTATCCTCGACAGTTGGATGCCAAAGTCACTAGAGAAACCTCCAAAAATGAATAGTTATGACGAAAAGGGATATCAAGATGAGCATGTGCAACATGTTGATGAACGCCTGAACTAATATCATGCCAATGATGCGGAGAAGTGCAAGCCCTTTCCATTAACTCTAACTAAATCGACTACAATCTGGTTCAAATATTTATCCGACGGGATTGTAGATTCGTGGACCAACTTGTGTGAGAACTTCACCTCTCGCTTCATAGCCCAAAAGAGGTAATCGATGATAATAACTGCCAGTAGCAGAATTATCCAAGGAAAAAAAGAAAGTTTGTGGTCATATATCGATCGCTTTATGCAAGTTACCATAGAAGTGGGAGGTTCTGGCGAGAGTCTAATAAAGCAGGAAAAATCATTCCGGGAGAAGCAATGGAACAAGGAGGCTCACAGTTTTAAAGAGCTACAAAATAGGGCCTAACCCTTTATCAATTATGAAGGGAAACTTATTTATAAAAGAGACATCCAAGCATCGACATACGCATGTTGTAGCTGGTCATCAAAGAAGGAGTCCAACTGACATACAAAAGATGGCGACCATGGGACCAGTAACACCATAAACCCCGCACATATGTGAGTGCATACCTCAAGAGTTTTTTTTTGAGTGATGTCAAAACTAGGTCTTTAGAAGTATAATGTATTGGACGCTATCCTCTTAGCCTAGGGTGCACTCTTGCATGAAAATGTTTCCATAATCATTCTAAACTTATTCATATGCATGTGGATCAGTTTCACAAGTCAAAAACATGGTTTTAGGTGGATATGCATGCTAGAGGTTGACGCAAACAAGCTGTTGGTTGACTCATAACATGTTGTAGATCTCTTCTGCCAGCCAAAGGTCGACGTACAAAAGTTGTAGCTGTTGCACCCCAAAATTTGCCCTCTTATCTGTGCTATAAGTTATCAAGGACGTTTATTTCGTCGCTTAAAAATCGAAAAAAAATTAAAGAGTTTCTATTGAAGGATAGAAAAACACTTAGAAAGGGGGGGTTTGAATAAGTGTAGTCTAAAAACTTGAACGATAAAAACAATTTGCACAGTTATTTTTATCCTGGTTCGTTGTTAACTAAACTACTCCAGTCCACCCCCACGGAGTGATTTACCTCACCTGAGGATTTAATCCACTAATCGCAACAGATTACAATGGTTTTCCACTTAGCCCACGACTAAGTCTTCTAGAGTATCCTGATCACAACCTGATCACTCTAGGAACAAATGCTTAGACACAAGCTAAGACTTTCTTAGAGTATCCTGACCACCACGTGATCACTCTAATTACAACTGCTTAGACACAAGCTAAGACTTCCTAGAGTATCCTGATCAACACTTGATCACTCTAGTTACTTACAAATTAATGTAATCAATTCTAAGAGTGTTACAAATGCTTCTGAAAAGCTATAATCACAACAGTGATATTTCTCTTAACGTTTAAGCTTAATCTCACTAATATATTACAACAGCAATGTAGTGAGCTTTGATGAAGATGAAGTTTCTGAGCTTTGAGTTGAACAGCGTTTCAGCAAGTTTTTCAGAATAAGTTCTTTCAGAATTGTTAACCTTGCTTCTCATCAGAACTTCATATTTATAGGCACTTTGAGAAGATGACCGTTGGGAGTATTTAATGCTTTGCGTATTCCGTACAGCATTGCATTTAATGTTTCACGCTTTTGTCAACTACCTCGAGCCTTGTTCACGCTGTGTCTACTGACGTTGCCTTTAATAGCTTCCAACGTTCCTTTTGTCAGTCAGTGTAGCCTTCCACCTGTACTTTCTTCTGATCTGATGTTTGTGTATACAACGTTTGAATATCATCAGAGTCAAACAGCTTGGTGCATAACATCTTCTTGTCTTCTGACCTTGAAGTGCTTCTGAGCGTGATACCATGAGAACTTCAGTGCTTCTGCTTCTGATCTCAAGTTCTTCTGATGCTTTCATAGACCCATGTTCTGATACTGCCTTGACCATCTTCTGATGTCTTGCCAGACCATGTTCTGATGTTGCATGCTGAACCTTCTAAGTCAAAGCTTCTGAGCGCAGATTTGTGCATACTCTTTATATATTTCCTGAAAGGGAAATTGCAATGTATTAGAGTACCACATTATCTCACACAAAATTCATATCCTTGTTATCATCAAAACTAAGAATATTGATCAGAACAAATCTTGTTCTAACAATCTCCCCCTTTTTGATGATGACAAAAACATATATAAATGATATGAATTTGCGATCAGAAAGAGCATACGGCTAAAGACAAATTACACAGCTATAGTATAAGCATGTGAATGTGTCTCCCCCTGAGATTAACAATCTCCCCCTGAGATGAATAATCTCCCCCTGAAATTAATACTAGAAGAATTTTATAAATAAAGGACTTCCCTGAGTATTTCAGTAGAGACGTTCACATGTGCTTGATCTTCAGAACATTCATGACTTCTGATTTCTGCTTCCATAGGACAGCGTCAGAACTTTGAATTTCTTTAGATCCTCAGAACATTCATAGCTTCTGATTTCTGCTTCCATCGGACAGCTTCAGAACTTGAATTTCTTTGATCTTCAGGACATTCACAGCTTCTGATTTCTGCTTCCATTAGGACAACTTCAGAACTTGAATTTCTTTGATCTTTAGAACATTCACAGCTTCTGACTTCTGCTTCCACTAGGACAGCTTCAGAACTTGAATTTCTTCTTACATCACTTCATGCTAGATTGTATCAGAACATTGTTGAATGTACCAGAGCATCTCTACATCCTAAAATGTTACAAAACAAAACTAAACGACAAACATCAGCATTAATGAGTCAGAACATAGAGTATGTTTCATAACACATAATATGTATCAGAGCCATATGGTATGTGTCAGAACACATAGACATAATGTTTCAGATCATATTCTATCATCAGAGTGTCTGAACATTCTTCCTTCTTGCTTCTTATTCTGATTCTGAAGCTTCATAGCACTCAGCTTGCTTCATGAATCCAGGAGCTTGATTCTCTTAAAGAATTACTTTTCCTCATCTTGTTGCTTCTTATGTTGATCTTCAGTTCCTGCAACAACACAACTTAAAAGCATAGAACTTTGCAAGTTCTGTTAGTAATGTGGGGCCTTTTTACCCGGTAACTGATAATATTTAATCAAATCATTTATCATATATTTTCTCCCCCTTTTTGTCATAACATCAAAAAGAATATAAAAGATTCAGATGTAGAAAACGACAAAGGAAAGAAACAGAATCAAACTTTTCATTGATTAAACAAGCAGGATTACAAAAGATGTATGCAGAATAAGCAGATGCAATCAAGGAAAGAAAACTACAAAGACGCAAAGACTACAACCCTAGCTTAGACATAATCTTAGCTAACATATCATGAGTCCCTGCGGTCTTCTCAGTTTGTTCAGCCATGAAAGCTTGATACTCTGCATGCCTGTCCAAACGAGAAGCTCTACAAGAATCCAAGGAGGAAGTGAGAGACAGTTCACAGGAGGAGAGCAAATGTCTCAAATGGGACTTTCTCTTAACATAGAAGTCAAGGACATGAGTCTTAATTTCACCCAATATCTTAAGAGAGTCTTCTTCCTTTGGATAAATGTTGATAACAGCATCCCAGGAGAGATCTGACTTGAGATTTCTTGGAATCTTGAGTCTCTTGAGAGATCTGGCTTGAAAACAATGTCAGCGATCCCTGAGATTTGTTTCTCAACCTGGAACCAATCAACCCTTCCAACCGTTCTATTCAAATAGCTCAACCGCCCTTGAGCCTTTGTCTTCGCATTTGGTTTGAGACCATAAACACTCACATCATCAGCGTCCATAAAAGAATTACATACCGCTTCCATTTCTGATGGAGGAGTCGAGCAAGTTTTCAGTGGAGAAACCTCTTGTCTGTTGAATGCCAGATGAGAGGAACTAGACAACATATTCATGGTGAATGCAAGTTTGAAGACGAAGTAAGCTAAGGTTTATGCAAGACGCTTATAAAGAGATATAGAGAGAGAGAGAGCAAGGATGACAATGAATGCACAGAGATAGAAAAATAAATGGAGGGAAAAGAAACGTTTGAGGAAGATGAATCGAAGAGGAAAATAAACTGAAATGATGGAAAGCATTTAATGTTACGTGACGTGAGGAGAGATAATAATGACAAAAGAAGTGATTAGCACAGTTACCTAAGTAGGCGTCCCCTCAACTGCACGCACGCTTGTCCAGAGATAGTGAACACGTGTTTACCATCTGGATAGCCAGTTACAGCTGTTTTACTTTTAAAGAGATTCTGAATCAACTTAGACAATGAACCGTTAGTAATAACCGAATCACTACTTCTAATTGATTACAATCAGAACTTCTTATGAAAAACTAATCCAATTTCATTTCAGAAGATACTCATACATAAGATCTTCTCATCTTCTCATTCTGGGCATAAATCCATACTGATATTCTTCAGAATGAACTTAAACCTATCTTCAGCAAGGGGTTTTGTAAAGATATCAGCCCATTGATGGTTTGTATCCACAAAGTTTAAAGATATAACACCCTTCTGAACATAGTCCCTTATGAAATGATGTTTAATCTCAATATGTTTAGCTTTTGAATGTAAGATAAGATTCTTAGATAAACATATAGCAGAAGTATTATCACAGAAAATAGGAATGTTACTCTCATATATCTGATAATCTTCTAGCTGACTTCTCATCCAGAGCATTTGTGTGCTACAACCAGCAGCAGCAACATATTCTGCTTCTGTTGTTGAGAGGGCAATAGTAGCTTGCTTCTTGCTGTACCATGAGATCAGATGACTTCCAAGAAATTGACAACTTCCAGAAGTGCTCTTCCTTTCAATTCTATCTCCAGCATAGTCAGCATCACAGAATCCTACTAAGTTGTAATCTTTGGATTTTCTGTAAACTAAACCAACATTAGTAGTACCTTTCAGATACCTCAGAATTCTCTTAACCGCAATTAAATGAGATTCTCTCGGATCTGATTGGAATCTAGCACACAAACAAACACTGAAGAGAATATCAGGTCTAGAAGCAGTTAGGTATAGAAGAGATCCAATCATACCTCTGTATAACTTCTGATCTACCTTCTTACTTACCTCATCCTTACCTAGGACACATGTTGGATGCATGGGAGTTTTTGCTTCTTTGCTTTCAGAAAGATTAAACTTCTTCAGAAGTTCTTTCACATACTTCGTTTGATGAACATAGGTTCCATCAGAAGTTTGGTTGATTTGAATCCCAAGGAAATACTTGAGTTCTCCCATCATGCTCATTTAAAATTCAGCCTGCATAAACTCAGCAAACTCCTTTCCAAGTGTAGCATTAGATGTTCCAAAGATGATATCATCAACATATATTTGACATATTAAAATATCCTTTTTAAAGGTCTTACAAAAGAGAGTAGTGTCCACTTTTCCTCTAGTGAAACCATTTTCCAGAAGGAAAGAACTTAAACGTTCATACCAAGCTCTAGGAGCTTGCTTCAATCCGTATAATGATTTCTTTAATTTAAAAACATGATTTGGAGACTTGGAGTCTTCAAAACCAGGAGGTTGATGGACATAAACTTCTTCATCTATATAACCATTTAAGAAGGCACTCTTGACATCCATCTGATAAAGAGTGATGTTATGTTGAGTGGCAAAAGAAATTAATAAACGAATAGATTCTAACCTGGCCACTGGTGCAAAGGTTTCTGTGTAGTCAATTCCTTCTTGCTGACTATAACCTTGAGCAACCAATCTGGCTTTGTTTCTTACCACTTCTCCCTTCTCGCTTAGCTTGTTTCTGAATACCCACTTAGTGCCGATGATGTTAAATCCTTTTGGTCTAGGAACCAAGTCCCATACATCATTCCTTATAAACTGATTGAGTTCTTCTTGCATGGCAATTATCCAGTCTGGATCTTCTAGAGCTTGATCAACAGAAGTTGGCTCGATCAAAGAAACAAGACCTAATTGACATTCTTCATTGTTCTTAAGGAATGCCCTTGTTCTGATGGGATCATCTTTCTTCCCAAGGATCACATCTTCTGAATGAGCTGAAGCAAGTCTAGGTGATCTTCTGACTGTTGGCTCTTCAGAAATCCTGAGATTCTCTAAAGATGCAGCAACTTGATCTTTTGATCCATTGTTTCTGAGAATATCAGCTTCTGCAGCTTTGCTTCTTGGTTCTACTGCTTCTGATATATCAATATCAAAATCTGCAAAATTCTTAAACTGCTTTGGTTTTTCAAGACCAAGCTTATCATCAAACCTGATATTGATTGATTCTTCTACAATCAATGTTTCAGTATTGTATACTCTGTAGCCTTTAGAGCGTTCAGAATATCCAAGAAGGAAACACTTTTGTGCTTTAGAATCAAACTTACCAAGATGATCTTTAGTATTCAGAATAAAACATACACATCCAAAAGGATGGAAATATGAAATGTTGGGCTTTCTGTTCTTCCACAATTCATAAGGAGTCTTATTTAGAATAGGTCTGATAGAGATTCTATTCTGAATATAATACGCAGTGTTTATTGTTTCTGCCCAGAAATGCTTAGCCATATGGGTTTCATTGATCATGGTTCTGGCCATTTCTTGTAGAGTCCTATTCTTTCGCTCTACAACTCCATTTTGCTGTGGAGTTCTAGGACAAGAGAAATCATGGGCAATACCATTTTCTTTGAAGAACTCCTCAAAGAATCTGTTCTCAAATTCGCCACCATGATCACTTCTGACCTTTATGATTTTGCACTCTTTCTCAGATTGGATCTGAGTGCAGAATTCAAAGAACACTGAATGAGACTCATCCTTGTGTTTTAAGAACTTTACCCATGTCCAGCGGCTATAATCATCAACGATGACTAATCCATATTTCTTCCCTCTGACAGATGCTGTTTTGACTGGGCCAAACAGATCAATGTGCAAGAGTTCTAACGGCCTTGAGGTAGAAACAACATTCTTAGACTTGAATGCAGGTCTGGAGAACTTGCCCTTCTGACATGCTTCACAAAGAGCATCTGATTTGTATTTCAGATTTGGGAGTCCTCTGACCAGATTTAGTTTGTTAATCTGAGAGATCTTTCTCAAACTAGCATGTCCTAATCTTCTGTGCCAGACCCATTGCTCCTCAGAAACAGACATAAGACAAGTCACCTTCTGCTTCTCAAGATCAGAAAGATCAATCTTATAAATGTTGTTCTTTCTCTTGCCTGTAAATATGATTGAGCCATCCTTCTGACTTACAGCCTTGCAAGACTTTTGATTGAAGATTATATCATAACCATTGTCACTTAATTGACTTATGGACAATAAGTTATGCGTTAATCCTTCTACAAGAAGTACATTAGTTATGGAAGGAGAGTTACCAAGACTTATGGTTCCAGAGCCAATGATTTTGCCCTTCTGATCTCCTCCAAATTTGACTTCTCCACCTGGTTTAAGCACCAGGTCTTGGAATGTAGACCTTCTTCCCGTCATGTGTCGCGAGCACCCAGAGTCCAGGTACCATGACATTTTGCTTTTTGTCCTCTTTGCCGCCAAGGATATCTGCAACAGAAATTATTTTCTCCTTAGGTACCCACAATTTCTTGGGTCCTTTCTGTTTAGTTCTCCTCAAGTTCTGATTGAACTTGGGTTTAGCAAAATATTTAACAGGAGGAACAACATGATATTCTTTAGGTTTGTCAGCATGATATTTCTTAGGATGTGTCACATGCTTCTTGGTGTGAACAGTGTTAAACTTCTGTGCATGTGAAGTGAGCCTAATATCATGAGCATGGCCATATTTGAACTGATCATACAATGGCTTGTATGTGATCTTCAGATCATCAACAGGTTCAAATTTATGTGAGGTATCACCCTCATAGCCAAAACCAAACCTTCTGTTTCCAGAAACACCATATATCATAGAAGCAAGATGACTTCTGCCAATACTTCTAGATAAGAACTTTCTGAAGCTCGAGTCATATTCTTTCAGAATATGATTCATGCTAGGAATGGATTTTTCTGTTTCAGAAGGAGATCCACTATCTTTGGATAGATTTAAAACTTTTTCCTTCAGTTCAGAATTTTCCAATTCCAGCTTCTTAGTTTCAAATTCAAACTGCTTTTTCAGCTTTTTGTATTTGATACTAAGATGAGCCTTGAGTTCCAGAAGTTCTGTTAAACTGGAAACTAACTCTTCTCTAGATAGTTCAGAAAATACCTCTTCAGAATCTGATTCTGATGTAGATTCTGATCCATCATCTTCTGTAGCCATCAGCGCGAAGTTGGCATGCTCTCCTTCAGAGTCTGATTCTGATTCTGATTCAGAATCATCCCATGTTTCCATAAGACCTTTCTTCTTATGAAACTTCTTCTTGGGATTCTCCTTCTGAAGCTTTGGACACTCGTTCTTGTAATGTCCAGGCTCATTGCACTCATAGCAGATAGCCTTCTTCTTGTCAGATCTTCTGTCACCAGAAGATTCTCCTCGTTCAAATCTCTTTGAACTTCTGAAGCCTCTGAACTTCCTTTCCTCGCTCTTCCAGAGTTGGTTTACCCTTCTGGAGATCATGGACAGTTCATCTTCTTCTTCAGATTCTGATTCTTCAGGATCTTCTTCTCTAGCCTGAAAAGCGTTAGTGCATTTTTTAACATTAGATTTTAATGCAATAGACTTACCTTTCTTCTGAGGCTCGTTTGCATCCAGCTCTATTTCATGGCTTCTCAAGGCACTGATAAGCTCTTCCAACGAAACTTCATTCAGATTCTTGGCAATCTTGAATGCAGTCACCATTGGACCCCATCTTCTGGGTAAGCTTCTGATGATCTTCTTTACATGATCAGCCTTGGTGTAGCCTTTATCCAGAACTCTCAATCCAGCAGTTAGAGTTTGAAATCTTGAGAACATCTTCTCAATATCTTCATCATCCTCCATCTTGAAGGCTTCATATTTCTGGATTAGAGCAAGAGCTTTAGTCTCCTTGACTTGAGCATTTCCCTCATGGGTCATTTTCAATGACTCATATATATCATGGGCAGTTTCCCTGTTAGATATCTTCTCATACTCAGCATGAGAGATAGCATTCAGCAAAACAGTCCTACATTTATGATGATTCTTGAAAAGCTTCTTTTGATCATCATCCATTTCTTGCCTTGTAAGCCTTACGCCACTGGCTTTCACTGGATGTTTGTAACCATCCATCAGAAGATCCCATAATTCACCATCTAGACCAAGAAAGTAACTTTCCAGTTTATCTTTACAGTATTCAAAGTTTTCACCATCAAATACTGGTGGTCTAGTATAACCATTGTTACCATTGTATTGCTCAGCAGAGCCAGATGTAGATGCAGGTGGATCTGTTGGAATTTCACCAGCCATCTTTTACTGAAGCGTTTTTCTCTTCCTGAATCTTTTCTAAACACGGTTAAGTGCTTGCACCTTAGAACCGGCGCTCTGATGCCAATTGAAGGATAGAAAAACACTTAGAAAGGGGGGGGGGGGTTTGAATAAGTGTAGTCTAAAAACTTGAACGATAAAAACAATTTGCACAGTTATTTTTATCCTGGTTCTTTGTTAACTAAACTACTCCAGTCCACCCCCACGGAGTGATTTACCTCACCTGAGGATTTAATCCACTAATCGCAACAGATTACAATGGTTTTCCACTTAGCCCACGACTAAGTCTTCTAGAGTATCCTGATCACAACCTGATCACTCTAGGAACAAATGCTAAGACACAAGCTAAGACTTTCTTAGAGTATCCTGACCACCACGTGATCACTCTAATTACAACTGCTTAGACACAAGCTAAGACTTCCTAGAGTATCCTGATCACCACTTGATCACTCTAGTTACTTACAAATTAATGTAATCAATTCTAAGAGTATTACAAATGCTTCTGAAAAGCTATAATCACAACAGTGATATTTCTCTTAACGTTTAAGCTTAATCTCACTAATATATTACAACAGCAATGTAGTGAGCTTTGATGAAGATGAAGTTTCTGAGCTTTGAGTTGAACAGCGTTTCAGCAAGTTTTTCAGAATAAGTTCTTTCAGAATTGTTAACCTTGCTTCTCATCAGAACTTCATATTTATAGGCACTTTGAGAAGATGACCGTTGGGAGCATTTAATGCTTTGCGTATTCCGTGCAGCATTGCATTTAATGTTTCACGCTTTTGTCAACTACCTCGAGCCTTGTTCACGCTGTGTCTACTGACGTTGCCTTTAATAGCTTCCAACGTTCCTTTTGTCAGTCAGCGTAGCCTGCCACCTGTACTTTCTTCTGATCTGATGTTCATGTATACAACGTTTGATTATCATCAGAGTCAAACAGCTTGGTGCATAGCATCTTCTTGTCTTCTGACCTTGAAGTGCTTCTGAGCGTGATACCATGAGAACTTCAGTGCTTCTGCTTCTGATCTCAAGTTCTTCTGATGCTTTGATAGACCCATGTTCTGATACTGCCTTGACCATCTTCTGATGTCTTCCCAGACCATGTTCTGATGTTGCATGCTGAACCTTCTGAGTCAAAGCTTCTGAGCGCTGATTTGTGCATACTCTTTATATATTTCCTGAAAGGGAAATTGCAATGTATTAGAGTACCACATTATCTCACACAAAATTCATATCCTTGTTATCATCAAAACTAAGAATATTGATCAGAACAAATCTTGTTCTAACATCTATTGCGTCGAGATCATTAAGTCAAGAGCTTGTGGGGTGAATTGTAAAAGAATGAGTCGTGACACACAAGTTATTCAAGTGAAGTTCATTCAGGGGTTGTGTATTAAATGTGGAGTTCTATAATGGATCATGAAGTGAGAACGCATCCTATTTGTGTTGGCAACTTGGGTTTATTTCCTTGAATATTGTGGGGATTGAAAGGGTCTTTGGACGAATCATTTTCACTAAGGTTTTATTAAGGAGCAAAGATGATATGCAAGGTTTTAATTCACTTTCTAGTGCGAGTCTAGTGCGAGTATGGTGCATAAAGTTGTGTTAATTCACGGGACTACTTAATGACACGAATTTAGATTTGTGTTCATGATCAATCGGTTTGTTCTTAAGCGTATGACTTATCGAGAATTAATTCAAGTTGCAAGGATAAGGCAAAATTCAAAAGTCATTACAAATGTTCAATACATAACCATTATAAAATACATTCAATTCCATAAACCAAGCTACAAAAAGCCCGTCTTATTCATTACAAAAATGTCCAAATATATTACATATCCATCCATACAAAATCCATTACAAAATTATACTAAGCTTTGTACATAAACAATGAAAATTGGTGTCGTCCTCGGTTTTTTTCTCGTGAGATACGAACTGACTCTTCTTTTATTTTTGAGTTTTGAAAATCAGAGAGTCGCCACCGACTTTTATTTTATCCAATTTAAGGAAAGGTTTATAAAAGAAACAGAAAAAGACCTTTAAGAGATTTTGGGTTCAGGGGTAGGTTATACAAAGGGAAGGTATTAGCACCCCTTTGTATCCATGGTTATCCATGGGCTCTTAATTGCTTAGCTCACTTTGTTTGAATCATTTGTCTTGCTTTGAAATGCTTGTATGTGGTTTTAAAATACCTTTGTAAATTAGCTTCGTAATGATCCTTGTGCGGATGTATACAAAATGTTTTATCTTTCGAAAGATGTTTTTGAAAAAAGATCTTTAACTTCGTAATGATCCTTGTTTGGATATATACCAAGTACTGTCTTTTTTGAAAGTTTTGTTTTGAAAAACAATGAATATGTGAAACATTTGTTGTTTTGATTTGAGCAAGCAATTAGGAGATCTACCCTAAATTTATAAGGTCCTTTCCCATTTCTTTTAGAAAATTCTCCTTTGACCGGATGTAAACAAAAGTTTGGATTTGTATTTGAAACAGTATAATTGATTTTGAAAAGAGCAACAGAGGGATTACCCTAAGAGGTGCAAGTGTGATTGTGTTCTGATTCAGATATTTTTTGTCCTTTTGAATTTAGTGATCTAGCGCTTCAGTTATTATCTTTGACATACATGCAGTTTTATATGTACAGAAATTAAAGTGCGGAAATGTAAAATGCGGAAAGTAAATCTACGCTATTACATCGATTGTGCGAGAAATGTAAACTACGCTATTTACATGATTTTGACAACCTATACACTTATCTATGAATTTAAATTGCAATAAGAAAAAGGGAAGTATTTTTGGATTTTTTTGGATGATTGATTTTAATCAAAATTAATGCATAATTAATTTAATTAAAAAAAGCTAAGAATTAGAAATAAAATTTAAACCTAAAAATTAAGTCTAAAATATGTTCATATTGCTTGTTAATTAATTTTAAAATAAAATTATTTTTTTTTGTGATTTTTGAAATTGTTTTGGAAATTTATTAAGTTAAATTAACATATAATTATATAAACAATTATACACATAAGTTAAACTTAATGAGAAAAATATTCTAATTATGTACAAAATTAGTCTATAATATATAAACTAAATTTACTAAAAAGAACATATTTTTTCTGATTTTTTGATAGGTTGAAATAATTAAAAAGCAAATATAGAAATATATACTAATTAATTAAACAAAATATTTTAATTATTAAGAAAAATAAAATATTTTTTTGTCAAAAATTAATAGATTATTTTATAAACCTAAAAATATTTTTTGCATATTTTTCTGATTTTTAAAACTATTTTTAGATAATTTTGCAAAGAAAATTAAATAAAATGAAAAATATAAAATATATATTAAACATGGATCATGTGTGGCTGATGGGAAAGTCCATAGCATAGACTGGCAGTCAAGGGCGTTGGATTAGATGACTGGATTGATCATGTGGTCACCAAGCGAGGATGCATGGCAAGAGCGTGGGCAGCGTGACACAGGATCCAAAGGATTTGAAAAAAAGCTGGCGCGCGCGTTCTGACCAACCAGAGCTTGCCACGCTTCATCTTCTTCATTTCAAATTTCTGCAACTGTAGGTAAAGGTTTTACCTACAGTTTTTTCCGTCACTAAAGCCCCTGCACATTAAAAATCACAAGATATGCAATATAAATACAACATGAGACCATGGATCGATTGTAAATGATCCACTGAACACAACCATGGCCTTATTATTTCCTGATTTTGCCTTAAAAGAGAAACCCAGTTTTGAGCTCATAAAACCCTAAAATGGCATATGCTTCGAACGTCCATGAAAATCAAATTTAAGTTCCAGAAACGTTCAGAGCACCTATCTAAACATACATATGCATTTACATCTTGCTAAATATGCATGTATGATTATATTTTGGTAGGTTTATGTTTGAGCAAACCGTGAGCTCTAGGTGCGTGTTCTTGAAGTTTCAATGCTTGCAATTGATCTGGATAGGTTCAGTGAAGTTCAAGGAACGTGTTTGAGTGTTTAGTTGGTATTGAAATTAGCTTAAACTCAGAATTCGAATTTTGAATTTCTTTGAAATTTTCAAGTTGCTACAAGTATGATACAAGCATAGGATTGGCTCTGAACTCGTGTGTGTGTTGTTACTGAAGTGTTCTACTTCATTTATAAGCAATGGAAGTGCTGCAAAGCTAAGCTAAGAAGCATTGATTGCTTTTTGAACTTTGAATTTTTTAATATAAAAACCTTCGAATTCTTTGGCCATGGCTTTGAATTTTCTTCACCCTCTTGCTCTAGGCCTGCTATGTACCTTCATGCTGCAGAGTTGAATCATTCTTGATGGCTTTAGCTTAAGATCAAAGCATTGTACCATTATCTTTCACCATTTCTTTTTTAATTTAACTTTAAATGTAATAAAATTAAACCAAAAAAGAAATACAAATGTTATGGGCCTTAGGTTGGTCGTGGGAGGCCCTTAGCATCATTGGAATCATGTTTGGATCATGGAAACTTGGCCTCTTTTGGAAAAAAAACATTTTTGATCAATGTTGGTTTCATGCATTTTCCCAAAAAATAGCCAACTTCAACAAGGCATAAATCCCTCAATTTTGATCATATGAAGGAGTTCTTGTACTTTTTTAGAAAACTCAAGATGTCCTCTACAAGCTACTTTGGAAACTTTATTTCATTTGGATAAGTTATCTTGATGTTATGGCCTTTGACAAAAAACCACTTTTTGTTGACTTTGAAAATGACCTGTAATGTCTGAGCTCATATTTTTCAAATGGTGAATCCAATGACCATGGGATCAATTGCATTTGAAATATAATTGAATTTACTTCAAAACAAGCTTTGGTTGGAATTTTTTGAATGAACGAGGAGAGAGTTATGGCCGGTCAAAGTTCAGTTGACTTTTAGGAGAAAACCCTAATTTTGAAACTTAGGGTTTTGTTGATTTTTGATCTTTTCTTGATGAATTATGATCAACCATTGATCAAATGATGAATCTTTTGACAAAATATGGATGTTGACAAAAAATTTCATTTTTGACTGTCTGTTGACTTTTCGGTCAAACTGGTCGTCTGTTGACTGTTTGAGTTGCTGACTGTGCGTCTGAGCGAATTGAAGTTTGAAAATTTGTATGGTGGTACTTTGAGACATATGGAGGTCCATGAAATCCATTTGAGGTCTCAAAAAACTTGTTCTCCTGAAAAAAAACAAAAACCCTAGTTAGGGACTGTTTGTGTAGGAGATAGTTAAGCGTACCTGATTTTTGTGCAGTGCTGAGTCTCTGCTGATCATGTGATATTCAGAAGACTTCTAGAACAAAAATCTTGGAATTTTGAAATGCAAAAGATTGATTTGATTGATGGTACAAAACACGGAGAATCGCGCTGTCACCGGGTTTGACTGTCAACTGGCTGTCCGGGCATTAACGTAACAGTTAAAGTGAAAATTCAACAGTTAAAGTTAATTTTTTCTTTTTGTTTTTTGTTGTGTTAATGGTGAAAATTTATTTACATGAGTTGTTAGAAAAACACAAACATAATAAATAAACAAAAAATATTGTACGCGAACAAAATTACCGATAATAACCTTGAAAAATATTTAATGCACAGAAAAATAAATATTTAACTGGCAGAAAACACACATAATATTATCTTAATAATTAAACGACAGTACGACAGATAGTACGACATTTAATATTGACAGTACAAATATTACATAATATAATGAACAATACGACAAATAAAATAAACGGTACATTATTTGAAAGCGAAAGATACGACAAACTTTAAAAATGACGATTAAAAACCCATGCTATAAATAACAAAATATAGATGAACGGGAGTGTAAGCAACCCAGGTCCGCATTTTTCAGGACTATGCAGACAGAAAAAGGACATGATCACCACCAAAACAGTGATGACCATAAGAAAAAACGTATCCATCCACTTTGCCATTTTTGCCGGGGAAGAAGAGAAAATAAATATGAGGTAGAAGTTTGAGAAATGAGTTGAAATTTGATGTGAGAATTTATCGAAAAAATGAGAGGTATTTATAGAGTGAAAAGAAGGATAGAGGCGTTGGAGAATGAAGTGATTCCGTACAAAAAAGGAAAATTTGAGTGGTAGTAGGATTTGAAAGAAAGTGTATGGTAGGGTTTGAAAAGAAAGATGTGTAGAATAAAGCTAGGATTTGACTTGAAAGAAAAAGATTTGAAAAGAAAGGAAGAGATTTGAAAATAATAGAAGAAATTTTGAAAATAATAATATAGTACAAAAATTAGTGGGGAATAAAAACTAATAATAATTTACTTGTTACCAGTACAGTCTGAATCCCAGACTCTGCGCCTGCAAAATTTAATTCTGTACCAATTGCGTCAGTACTATTTATCTGCAAATAAATCTCAAATAAACAGCGTGTGTGAAGTGATAAACAGTACTTGGCGTTTGTGTAAGAATAAATTCAACAACGAACCAAAATACCGTATAAGAAAAATTCTAAAAACTGAGTATTCATAAACCTGAAGAGACTGTTTGGAATCTAAAGGTAGAAGATGATTGAATATTTAGATGCCCTGAAAATTTGCACTTACCTCCACCGGAAGTGATGTTGGAAATTGCATTTGAATGTTGTCTGAGAAATGTTGTTGGCAGATCACAACATTACCTGAGATGGGCTTTCAGTTGCCATCTAGCAAATGTGTTGATGGTTTGTTCATCAGAATGAATCCATTGATTATATCTTGATGAAGGATTTGAAAACCTTTGCGTTGACCGTTTCGGAACCGTCCGAGGTTACCGCTTTAAGTCTTGGAGGCTGATCGTTACGGAACTGTCCAAAGTTTTTCCGCTTTAGATTTTGAAAGTTGATCTATGAGGAACCGTCTGAGGTATCTGCTTTAGATCTTTGAAGGTTGATCGTTGTGGAACCGTCTGAGGTATCCGTTTTGGATCTTGAAGATTGACTGCTTTAAGGAACCGTCTAAGGTATCGACTTAGATCTGAAGGTAGATCATGAAGGAACCGTCCAAGGTATCGACTTAGATCTGAAGGTAGACCATTAAGGAACCGTCTGAGGTATCGACTTAGATCTGTGTTGCTTGTTTTGAGTTGATAGGTGATTTGGAAAAAGAGATCTCTTCAGAATGAATCTTTGGCTTGATTATATCTGAGAGGAATGTTCGTCTGAATAGAATCCATGGGAACACTGTATGTGACTGAAAATAACTTTGCTGAGGATATTCGTCCACCTCAAAAAAAATCAAGTTAGTAACATGCAATGTCATGATGCATGTAATGTATATGTTGAGATTCTCAAACTAAATGAGAAATGTGCATGTTATGTATGCGTTTGTCATGAAACATTATATGCTATGTATGAATATGCGTATGATGTATGACTTATGCAATTTAGAGCATATCAAACTTCTGGTTGGGAAAATAAGTCCCTGCTTGCTATTTTGGAAACGAAGGCATTGTGATTGTTGATGATCTTTGCTATCTTGTTCGAGTACACTCAGCTGGGGAACTTCCTTACGGACCAGGGTGTTCTGTTGAGGGATATTTGACTACCGTTCGAGGATGAAGGATAATTTGAAAGTTCTGATTTTGATGCTCCTTGAGTGGGAATAAGAAAGATACGTAATCCTCCTATGCACTATTTGACCAAGCCTCGGTGTGGAGGATCAAACCTTCTGGAGATAATGATCTTGAACAGCCCTGCCGGGGAATAAGGTTTCTCGAATCACTTTGTTGGAGAGAAAAATCTCATTGATGATTTTGCCGAGAAACGTATCTCTGTTGGGGACTTTTCTTCTGATGCCGGTTTCGGGATGATGTCCACATGATTGGGACATTACCTGAATGCTATTCCTGTTTTTCTTATAAACATCAGTCATATTCAAATGCATATGTTCATTCAAAATTATCATTGGGACGTTTACGTGTTCAAAACAAAAAAAATGGAAACGTTGATTTTGAGCATGAGCTGTATTGATTTTGAAAGAGAGCCATAATAGGCGGATTAGTACAAGGAGACAAAAATCCTAGTAGTAGGAAATTGTCATAAAACTTTAAAAAGTACTTATAAAGGGAAATAGCTATGTGAAAACAATCCAGTCAAGTTTCAACTCTGCTATTGCCAATCTGTCTTCGAGCATATCATCCCTCTCACTTGTTGGAAGAAAATGATTGGACTGATTGGTGCCTTTGATGTGTTGAACCTTGAAGGTGAGTAGGTAGCCAAACGGGACATAGTCGTACGCTTTATTCCCTAACTTTTGCCTAGGCTGCCTTTTCAAGTTTTCAGCCTACCGGGATAATTATTATTTTTTAGTCTCTAACTTTTGCCTGGATCGCCCTTTCAGGTTTTCAATCCACCGAGACGCTCATTTTTGCCTAAGTCGCCCTTTCAGGTTTTCAACTTAGCGAGCTTTTCTTTAAGCAAAGTACTTTTTGACTATATCCGCATTTACAGGGTGTGGGAAATCCTCGCCGTCCATAGTGGTAAGCAACATGGCTCCGCCGGAGAATACCTTCTTGATTACAAATGGTCCCTCATAAGTGGGAGTCCACTTGCCTCTGAGATCACCTTGTGGTAAAATGATACGTTTGACAACCAAATCACCGGTTTGATATGCCTGACTTTTGACTTTCTTGTTGAAGGCTTTGATCATACGTTTCTGGTACAACTGACCATGACAAATAGCTGTGATGCTCTTCTCATCAATCAAGTTTATCTGGTCCAACCGAGTCTGAATCCAATCGTCTTCGTCTAGATCAGCTTCTTTCATAATCCTTAGGGAAGGAATCTGAATTTCAATTGGAAGAACTGCCTCCATACCATAGACTAAGGAAAATGGAGTTGCCCCTGTTGAAGTACGCGCTGATGTGCGATAACCATGAAGAGCAAAAGGTAACATCTCATGCCAGTCTTTGTAATTTACTGTCATCTTTTGTATGATCTTCTTGATGTTCTTGTTGGCAGCTTCCACGGCCCCATTCATCTTTGGTCGATATGGAGAGGAATTATGATGTTTAATCCTGAACTGCGTGCAAAGTTCAGTAATCATTCTGTTGTTTAAATTTGTGCCATTGTCTGTGATGATCCTTTCAGGGATGCCATACCGACAAATGAGATTGTGCTTGATAAATCGGGCCACAACGTTCTTGGTAACTGAAGCAAACGAAGCTGCCTCTACCCACTTTGTGAAGTAGTCAATAGCGACCAGGATAAAGCGATGTCCGTTGGAGGCCGTAGGCTTGATTTCTCCAATCATATCGATTCCCCACATTGCAAAAGGCCAAGGAGCCGTCAGAACGTTTAATGGGACTGGAGGTACATGTACTTTGTCGGCATATATCTGGCATTTGTGACAAGTTCTGGAGTGATGATGGCAATCTTCTTCCATGGTAGACCAGTACTAACCTGCTCTCAGAATATTTTTAGCCATTGTATGTCCACTTGAATGAGTACCAAAGGCACCATCGTGTATGTCTTCCATAATCTGTTCTGCTTCCTTCTTGTTCACACAACGAAGCAAAGTCGAGTCATGGTTTCGTTTGTACAGGATTCCATTACATAGAAAGAATTTGGAGGCAAATCTTCTTAGAAACATTTTATCGTTAATGGATGCCCCTTCAGGGTACTCCTGGGCTTCGAGATATCTTTTTACTTCATGGAACCATGGTTTTTCTTCCACTCCTTCGGTATCAATCTCATTGTAATAGGCTGGTTCATTTTGTCTGTAAATGGTGATCATTGGCGCCTCATTGTCCCACCTGACTTTGAACATAGATGACATGGTAGCTAAGGCATCAGCCAGTTGATTTTCTTCGCGCGGGATGTGTTCAAAAGTGATTTCTTCAAAATAAGGAATCAAACTCAGCACATATTCTTTGTATGGAATTAGATTCGGGTGCTTCGTGTCCCATTCCTCTTTGACTTGATAAATTACAAGGGCCGAGTCTCCATAGACCTCCAGGAACTTGATTCTCAGATCGATTGCAGCTTTAAGACCCAGAATACATGCTTCATACTCGGCTATATTGTTAGTGCAGTTGAAACATAATCTGGCAGTGAATGCTGTATGTCCTCCTGCATGAGAAATGATCACGGCTCCGATGCCATTGCCAAGTGCATTAGAGGCTCCATCAAAAACCATAGTCCATCGGGATCCTGGCTCGGGTCCTTCCTCTGGTCCTGGTTGTTTGTAGTCAGTAACTAGCATAATGTCTTCATCTGGGAAGTCAAAGTTTAATGCTTGATAATCATCCACTGCTTGATGAGCCAGATGATCAGCTACCACACTTCCTTTGATCGCTTTTTGTGAAGTGTACTGGATGTCATACTCTGTTAAGATCATTTTCCATCTTGCTATTCTTCCAGAGAGAGCAGGTTTTTCGAACACATACTTGATAGGATCCATTTTGGAGATCAGGAAAGTGGTATGGTTTAGCATATACTGCCTTAGTCGGCGAGCCGCCCATGCTAAGGCACAGCAAGTTTTCTCGAGTAGTGAGTATCTTGTTTCACAATCGGTAAATGTTTTGCTAAGATAGTAGATTGCATGCTCTTTTCGGCCAGACTCGTCATGTTGCCCCAGTACACACCCCATTGAATCTTCTAACACTGTTAGGTACATTATCAGAGGTCTTCCTTCCACTGGCGGTAACAAGATTGGTGGTTTTTGAAGATATTCTTTGATCTTATCGAAGGCTAATTGGCATTTGTCGTTCCATCTTTCCACTTGATCTTTCTTCAACAGTTTGAAGATCGGCACACAAGTAGTAGTCATATGGGCAATAAATCTGGCGATGTAGTTCAAACGTCCCAAGAATCCCCTGACTTGTTTCTCGGTACGGGGTATGGGCATTTCTTGAATGGCTTTGACCTTGGAAGGATCAACTTCAATACCCTTGCTGCTGACGATGAAACCTAGGAGTTTACCGGATCTTACTCCAAAGGTACACTTGTTTGGATTCAGTCGCAACCTGTACTTCTTGAGTCTGTCAAACAGCTTGTGCAGATGACCCAGATGTTCTTCTTCGGTGTTGGACTTTGCAATCATATCATCGACATAAACCTCTATTTCTTGATGAATCATATCATGGAACAGAGCTACCATTGCACGCTGATATGTTGCTCCTGCGTTCTTTAAACCAAAGGGCATTACTTTGTAACAAAAGGTTCCCCAGGGTGTTGTGAAGGTTGTTTTTTCCATGTCTTCCGGCGCCATCTTGATTTGATTGTAACCTGAGAATCCGTCCATAAAGGAAAATACCTTGCATTGTGCAGTATTGTCAACCAGTACATCGATGTGAGGTAAAGGGAAATCATCTTTGGGACTTGCCCGATTCAGATCTCTTTAGTCTACACACATTCTGACTTTCCTGTCTTTTTTAGGCACAGGAACGATGTTAGCTATCCAAGGAGGATAACTTACAACTTTCAGAAAGCCAGCATTGAATTGCTTCTCAACCTCGTCTTTGATTTTCTTGGACATATCGGGCCTACTTCTTCGCAGCTTCTGCTTAACTGGAGTGCTACCTTCTTTGATTGGCAGGCGATGAACCACAATATCCGTGTCAAGGCCAGGCATATCTTCATAGGACCAAGAGAATATCTCAATGTAGTCTTGTAACATTTGAATCAGTCTTTGCTTGACACTGTCTTCTAGATCAGCCCCTATCTCGACTTCTTTCTTTTCTTCGTCACTGCCTAGGTTGATAACTTCAATTGGTTCTTCATGCGGCTGTATAGCTTTTTCTTCTTGTTATAATAGCCTTGCAAGTTCCCTTGGTACTTCACAATCTTCCTCACTTTCGTCCTCAGTTTGGTAGATCGTATTTTCAAAGTCATGACTGGCAATAGCAGAATCGTTATCAACAGGATCCAGAGTGAATGTGAATCTGCATTTATTATGTGGGTGTGTGTAAGAACACATAGCTATTTGAAAATGCATAAAGCAAAGAAAGAAACAAAAAAGGATCACAAAATTTGAATATGCAAACGTCCCATGATTTTATTGAATGAACATGACCATGGTATGACAAACCCTTATAAAAAGGACCAGTGTGCTTCGGGCAAGGCACCTGGCTTTTAAGTTCATGGTTCGATACTACAGGAACCATTTTTATCTTTGAACATATAAACAACGAAAACCTGAAATTGCATTTACTCCTGATCAAAGGAGATCACATCTTCAGTTTCCCAGTTATTCAATCCATTGTTGTGAGCAGGGAATATCCAGCTGCTCCAGTTGCAGTTGTCTTCTTCGTCTTCCACAGCATTGACTTCTTTGGTGGTGAAATGAGTTGTTGATCCTTCAGGATGAGCAAGATACTCTGCTGGATACGAGAGCTCAGGCTGAGATACTTCTGTTGGCTGAGCGAGATACCCGATAAGATCGTCCCATCCAGTTGGAATGATGTCTTTGAGGGAGACTTGTGCATTCTGAGGAGCAGCGTACTGCATCAGGAAATCATTCTCGTTATTCGGTGTTTCCCAGACTTCTTCAGGAGCGACAGGGTTTGTGACTATCATATTATCTTCGAAATGGTTGTCCCATCCAGTTGGGGTGATGTCTTCAACAGCGATCTCCGAGCTCAGGGGAGCGGAATACTTTACCATAAAGTCATACTTGCCACTTGGTTCTCCCAAAGTATCCCAGACTTCTTTTGGACTAGGTGGACTTTGGTATTGCTCGGTAATGGAACTTGTGAGACTTTTGTAATCTTCGAACTGATCATCCCATCCAGTTGGGACAATGTCTTCAATGGCAATAAAAGAACTCTAAGGTGCAGTGTACTTTACTAGAAAATCATACCTGCCGCTTGGTTCTCCCAAAGTATCCCAAACTTCCATGGAAACAGGTGGAACTTCATTTGGATATTGTTGAATAATATGGTTCAAGATCATTCCATCGTCTTCAATAGCATTCACTCCTTGGCTGATGAAATGTGACATTAATCCTCCAGAACGAGGACTTTGATTGTTCTTTTGAGTTCCATTAGCACAGCCCAGACCTAGCTTATCGAACTTGTAAGGTACATCGAGGAGCTGTCCCCATACTGTGCAACCACCTTCTTCGATCACAGCTTTAGCATCTTTGAGAGAAGCCATAGTTGGAGTTATTTTTGTAGTAGGAGTAGCAGAAATATGTTTGGCAGCAGAGATAGCTGGAGAGACCACCTCAAAAGATTGGCAGGGAGTTTCGATGAATTCGCCATCCATCTCAACATATTTGGAGTTACTCAGGTGGCTAACCACATATTCTTCTTCGCCATAAACTGTGACGACCTTGCCTTTTACTGGATACTTTAACTTCTGATGCAGGGTAGAAGTTACAGCGCTTGCCCCATGTATCCAAGGGCATCCTAGTAAATAGGAGTATGCTGGATGAATTTCCATCACGTAAAAGGTAGAATCAAAGATCTGAGAGCCCACTCTGATTGGGAGCTTAACTTCTCCGTACACTGTTCTTGTTGACCCGTCGAAGGCTCTTACCACAACATCGCTTGGTTGTAACACAACTCCTTCGAAGTCAAGTTTTTCCAGTACTGCTTTTGGTAACACGTTCAAAGAGGAACCGTTGTCTACCAGCACATGAGACAGAGTGGTGCCGTTACATTCAATAGAGATGTGCAAGGCTTTATTGTGATTTTTCCCAACAGGGGTTAAATCAGCATCAGAGAAACCGAGACCGTTATTTACCGTTAGATTGGCAACACAATTTTCAAATTGATCAACTGAAATCTCCTGTGGTACATGTGCAGCTTTCAGAAACTTCATCAGGGCCTTGGCATAAGCTTCTGAATACTTTAGCAGAGACAGCATTGAAATTTTTGAAGCAGTGTGCCTCAGTTGTTCGACAATATTGTAATCACTTTTGCAGATGATTTTCAATATTTCCTCCATTTCTTGCCTCGATGGATCTTCAACAGTGACTTCCACCGATATTTGAACTGGTTCAACTAGTGGCTCTTTGCCTCGAGCGTTGATACCTTGATTAGGAACTGGGACCTAGACTGGATTAGCAGCAACATTTGGAGAAATTTCTGGTGAAAAGATCCTTCCACTTCTCGTAATCTTACTAGTCCCCACAATATTATCAACAGTTGGAGTAGTAAAATTCACGGTCTCTTCAGTCAAGGTGTCTTGCTTAACTCCATGGACATAAACATTAGTGTCATAACTCCACGGGACAGCTTTGTCTGAGGAGTATGGAAATGGAGTTGGACTGGTGATGATTACCGATGCCACTCTGGGTGCAGCAGAAATTTTGAAAGGAGCTTTGGTAGGGATTTTCCATGGTATGTTAGAAACCACTGAGACGTCCTCTATTCTCATCCCATTTGAAAAAACTTCGCATAAATCGTCCATAGAAGGGAGCCTCTCAAACATAATGATACGACGATCCATCCACTTTTGAATTCCTATTTTCAAATTCTCACAACCATTGGGTAGGTGTGCACAATAAAAGCAATCAGGGTCACAACCTGGAAAGAAACCAGCTCGTATTAGCTTTCTTTTGACTTCAAGGAGCGGAGTTGACAATTCTCTCACATAATAGATATAAACAATGTCTAGGATAGCATTAACGGCCTTGTCGTGCTTTGGCATAGGTGCAGTGATGACATTTGGAGTCTCTGGAGGATCGAATTCAATTTCCCCAGCATCTATCATGTCTTGTATTTTATTTTTCAGGGCCCAACAGTGATCTGCGTCATGTCCTGGACAGTTAGAATGGTATGCACATGTTGCATCGGGGCGATAACTCGGAGAGGAGGTGTTGACATTCTTTGGAGGGTCTTTCAATGTGATCAGATTTGCTTTTAACAAGTGTTGCAATGCTTGAGAGATTGGCATATTGATTCTGGTTCTTCTTGGTGCATCTGGTCGACGCGTATACTTCGGCGGTTGATCTTTTTGAGGTGCACATGCAGAGATCCGAACAGCCCCTACAGATTGGTGATGCTCACTTTTGCGACTTTTCTGACTGTGCATTGTATTGACTTCATTTCTCCCACTGATGGGCCTCTTTGTAGTACCAGAGGAGGAGCCTATATGAATTTTTCCACTTTGAATACCGCTTTCAACATGCTCTCCAGTTAATATCAGGTCAGTGAAGCCTGACGACGAGCTTCCCAGCAAATGACTGTAGAAAGGGCCAGTTAAAGTACCCATGAACATGTCGACTAGCTCGCGATCAGATAAGGGTGGTTGAACCCTTCCAGCTAGATCTCTCCACTTTTGTGCATACTCTTTGAAACTTTCTTTTGGTGCCATAGTCATGCTCCGTAGTTGAGTACGGGTTGGTGCAAGGTCAGCGTTGTATTGATACTGTTTGTAGAAAGCAGCGTTGTATTGTTGTTCTTCCTGGAGTTGTCTGGTGAGCTCCAACACTTTCCTCTCATAGTCTTGACAGTGTGCTTTGAAGGTGTCCCTTTCTCCTTTTAGTTGAACCCAAGATTTTTGCAGCTCTTCCAGGTCAGTTGGCATGTCCGGATGTAAAATAACTCGAGGTTCGTCCCCTTCGACTTCTGGCTCAATAGTCACAGGTAGAATAGTGGGATATTGCATGATGAACTTCTGAGCACGAGCACACACCCATTTGAGGTAAGGCTCCATAGGAATAGAGTTCCATTGTCCTAAAGTCTTGCTTTCTACTTTATAGACACTGCCCCACGCATGTATAAACCTTCGTCGATGTCATAGGGAATCATCTTCGTAGTCGAACATAATGCCACGGATAATCATGTCATGAGGACCATTTCTTCGTGCATATCCGAATTGGCGCAAAGCTAAAGAGGGGTTGTAAGTGATGCCTCCCCTGATGCCAAGGAGTGGCACATTAGGGTACTCTTCACAATGGTCAATGAGAGTGATGTCTCTTTGAAAGAAGTTGTTCCACCGGATATCTAAATGAGACAAAAACATAATCCTGCGAGACCATTGCATCCTTTGTTCATTTCTCAACACTGATCGGGGAAGGTGTAATGTAAACCATCTAGCCAGTAGTGGTACACAACACATAAGAGTTCCTCGTTTCTTCATAGTACGAGTGTGTAAAGAATGTAGAATGTCTCCCAGCAAAGTAGGTACTGGATTGCGGGTTAAGAAAATGTTGATAATGTGCACACTTTTGAACTGGTCGGGATTAGGGAATAAAACCAACACATAAATCAAAAGAGCCACAACTTCTTCAAAAGCTAGGTAACTTCTGTTTTTTAGTAGTAATCGAGCCTTTTCCATTAAGAACTTGGCGAGCAAACCCTTGACTCCATTCTTTGTTTCCCAATTGGACTCGATTTCTGACTTTCGTAAATGTAAGGCAGCATCAATTATTTCAGGTTTTGGAATCTTTTCTAAACCAGTGAAAGGTAATTGATCTTGAACAGGTAACCCAATTAATTCATAGAACTCTTCCAAGGTGGGTACCAGCTGGTAATCAGGAAATGTAAAACAATGATGTTCGGGATCAAAGAACTAGAACAGGACCCGTATCATGTCTTCAAATTTTGAGGTAACCAAATGGAGTAGGTGACCGTGCTTTTCGGTGAATTGAGCATTTCTGGGAAATTCTGATATTTAGTCCTTATGTTCAGACGGCGCTGTTGAGATGTTAATCCGGATATAATCTCTGGTAGCGGGAGCCATTACCTGTAACAACAGAACAAAAGTAAACTCTTTGATCCTTGAAATGATTAGTGTGAAAATGATATGTTTATGATGCTTATGATGTCATGATGTCAAACATGTGGCACACACAAAAAAATCAAACAATAGCCTTAGGTTTAAAGGCTTGCATGAGGTTGATAGGTGATACCCTCCCCACTGAAGTTGAGTTGGTTTAAACCTGTCTTAAAATAGTATTCGGATTCTATGATCCTTGGAGACAACATCTCAATACGGCGCTCGGACGGCCGATCAAAATATTCCTCGAGGATAACTAACTTCGATCAATTTCAAAGCTAATCACTTAATAGGCCACAAGTCAAGTTCAACTAAAGGTTCTAAGACAAATTAGTGTTTAATGACATTTCGGAAGCCTAACATACTCCTTGATCGTTTTCAAGGGATATCAGTACAAACCAAAGTGTCGCACTAACGGTGACTACCAGATCAACCATATCGGTACATGTCGTACAGTTTCCTTGGTCTATTGTCACATACTTAAGGTATCTCGAGATTCGGGTTAGAATCTTTCACACAAGTAAATACCCAAACAAACCTTTTAAAAAATAAAACAATCAAGACAAGCAATTGAAAACATCGAAGTGATCTAAACTCTAAGGTAACCCCTTTTTGAAAACATTTTGTTTTTGAAATCCCCAGCAGAGTCGCCAGTTCTGTCGTCCTCGGTTTTTTTCTCGTGAGATACGAACTGACTCTTCTTTTATTTTTGAGTTTTGAAAATCAGAGAGTCGCCACCGACTTTTATTTTATCCAATTTAAGGAAAGGTTTATAAAAGAAACAGAAAAAGACCTTTAAGAGATTTTGGGTTCGGGGGTAGGTTATACAAAGGGAAGGTATTAGCACCCCTTTGTATCCATGGTTATCCATGGGCTCTTAATTGCTTAGCTCACTTTGTTTGAATCATTTGTCTTGCTTTGAAATGCTTGTATGTGGTTTTAAAATACCTTTGTAAATTAGCTTTGTAATGATCCTTGTGCGGATGTATACAAAATGTTTTATCTTTCGAAAGATGTTTTTGAAAAAAGATCTTTAACTTCGTAATGATCCTCGTTTGGATATATACCAATTACTGTCTTTTTTGAAAGTTTTGTTTTGAAAAACAATGAATATGTGAAACATTTGTTGTTTTGATTTGAGCAAGCAATTAGGAGATCTACCCTAAATTTATAAGGTCCTTTCCCATTTCTTTTAGAAAATTCTCCTTTGACCGGATGTAAACAAAAGTTTGGATTTGTATTTGAAACAGTAGAATTGATTTTGAAAAGAGCAACAGAGGGATTACCCTAAGAGGTGCAAGTGTGATTGTGTTCTGATTCAGATATTTTTTGTCCTTTTGAATTTAGTGATCTAGCACTTCAGTTATTATCTTTGACATACACGCAGTTTTATATGTACAGAAATTAAAGTGCAGAAATGTAAAATGCGGAAAGTAAATCTACGCTATTACATCGATTGTGCGAGAAATGTAAACTACGCTATTTACATGATTTTGACAACCTATACACTTATCTATGAATTTAAATTGCAATAAGATAAAGGGAAGTATTTTTGGATTTTTTTGGATGATTGATTTTAATCAAAATTAATGCATAATTAATTTAATTAAAAAAAACTAAGAATTAGAAATAAAACTTAAACCTAAAAATTAAGTCTAAAATATGTTCATATTGCTTGTTAATTAATTTTAAAGTAAAATTAATTTTTTTGTGATTTTTGAAATTGTTTTGGAAATTATTAAGTTAAATTAACATATAATTATATAAACAATTATACACATAAGTTAAACTTAATGATAAAAATATTCTAATTATGTACAAAATTAGTCTATAATATATAAACTAAATTTACTAAAAAGAACATATTTTTTCTGATTTTTTGATAGGTTGAAATAATTAAAAAGCAAATATATAAATATATACTAATTAATTAAACAAAATATTTTAATTATTAAGAAAAATAAAATATTTTTTTGTCAAAAATTAATAGATTATTTTATAAACCTAAAAATATTTTTTGCATATTTTTCTGATTTTTAAAACTATTTTTAGATAATTTTGCAAAGAAAATTAAATAAAATGAAAAATATAAAATATATATTAAACATGGATCATGTGTGGCTGATGGGAAAGTCCATAGCATAGACTGGCAGTCAAGGGCGTTGGATTAGATGACTGGATTGATCATGTGGTCACCAAGCGAGGATGCATGGCAAGAGCGTGGGCAGCGTGACACAGGATCCAAAGGATTTGAAAAAAAGCTGGCGCGCGCGTTCTGACCAACCAGAGCTTGCCATGCTTCATCTTCTTCATTTCAAATTTTTGCAACTGTAGGTAAAGGTTTTACCTACAGTTTTTTTCGTCACTAAAGCCCCTGCACATTAAAAATCACAAGATATGCAATATAAATACAACATGAGACCATGGATCGATTGTAAATGATCCACTGAACACAACCATGGCCTTATTTTTTCCTGATTTTTCCTTAAAAGAGAAACCCTGTTTTGAGCTCATAAAACCCTAAAATGGCATATGCTTCGAACGTCCATGAAAATCAAATTTAAGTTCCAGAAACGTTCAGAGCACCTATCTAAACATAAATATGCATTTACATCTTGCTAAACATGCATGTATGATTATATTTTGGTAGGTTTATGTTTGAGCAAACCGTGAGCTCTAGGTGCGTGTTCTTGAAGTTTCAATGCTTGCAATTGATCTGGATAGGTTCAGTGAAGTTCAAGGAACGTGTTTGAGTGTTTAGTTGGTATTGGAATTAGCTTAAACTCAGAATTCGAATTTTGAATTTCTTTGAAATTTTCAAGTTGCTACAAGTATGATACAAGCATAGGATTGGCTCTGAATTCGTGTGTGTGTTGTTACTGAAGTGTTCTACTTCATTTATAAGCAATGGAAGTGCTGCAAAGCTAAGCTAAGAAGCATTGATTGCTTTTTGAACTTTGAATTTTTTAATATAAAAACCTTTGAATTCTTTGGCCATGGCTTTGAATTTTCTTCACCCTCTTGCTTTAGGCCTGCTATGTACCTTCATGCTGCAGAGTTGAATCATTCTTGATGGCTTTAGCTTAAGATCAAAGCATTGTACCATTATCTTTCACCATTTCTTTTTTAATTTAACTTTAAATGTAATAAAATTAAACCAAAAAAGAAATAAAAATGTTATGGGCCTTAGGTTGGTCGTGGGAGGCCCTTAGCATCATTAGAATCATGTTTGGATCAGGAAACTTGGCCTCTTTTGGAAAAAAAACATTTTTGATCAATGTTGGTTTCATGCATTTTCCCAAAAAATAGCCAACTTCAACAAGGCATAAATCCCTCAATTTTGATCATATGAAGGAGTTCTTGTACTTTTTAGAAACCTCAAGATGTCTTCTACAAGCTACTTTGGAAACTTTTTTTCATTTGGAGAAGTTATCTTGATGTTATGGCCTTTGACAAAAAACCACTTTATGTTGACTTTGAAAATGACCTGTAATGTCTGAGCTCATATTTTTAACTGGTGAATCCAATGATCATGGGATCAATTGCATTTGAAAGATAATTGAATTTCCTTCAAAACAAGCTTTGGTTGGAATTTTTTGAATGAACGAGGAAAGAGTTATGGCCGGTCAAAGTTCAGTTGACTTTTAGGAGAAAACCCTAATTTTGAAACTTAGGGTTTTGTTGATTTTTGATCTTTTCTTGATGAATTATGATCAACTGTTGATAAAATGATGAATATTTTGACAAAATATGGATGTTGACAAAAAATTTCATTTTTGACTGTCTGTTGACTTTTCGGTCAAACTGGTCGTCTGTTGACTGTTTGAGCTGCTGACTGTGCGTCTGAGCGAATTGAAGTTTGAAAATTTGTCTGGTGGTACTTTGAGACATATGGAGGTCCATGAAATCCATTTGAGGTCTCAAAAAACTTGCTCTCCTGAAAAAAAACAAAAACCCTAGTTAGGGACTGTTTGTGTAGGAGACAGTTAAGCGTACCTGATTTTTGTGAAGTGCTGAGTCTCTGCTGATCATGTGATATTCAGAAGACTTCTAGAACAAAAATCTTGGAATTTTGAAATGAAAAAGATTGATTTGATTGATGGTACAAAACACGGAGAATCGCACTGTCAGCGGGTTTGACTGTCAACTGGCTGTCCGGGCATTAACGTAACAGTTAAAGTGAAAATTCAACAGTTAAAGTTAATTTTTTCTTTTTTTTTTTTGTGTTAATGGTGAAAATTTATTTACATGAGTTGTTAGAAAAACACAAACATAATAAATAAACAAAAAATACTGTACGCGAACAAAATTACCGATAATAACCTTGAAAAATATTTAATGCACAGAAAAATAAATATTTAACTGGCAAAAAACACACATAATATTATCTTAATAATTAAACGAAAGTACGACAGATAGTATGGCATTTAATATTGACAGTACAAATATTACATAATATAATGAACAGTACGACAAATAAAATAAACGGTACATTATTTGAAAGCGAAAGATACGACAAACTTTAAAAATGACGATTAAAAACCCATACTATAAATAACAACATATAGATGAACGGGAGTGTAAGCAACCCAGGTCCGCATTTTTCAGGACTATGCAGACAGAAAAAGGACATGATCACCACCAAAACAGTGATGACCATAAGAAAAAACGTATCCATCCACTTTGCCATTTTTGCCGGGGAAGAAGAGAAAATAAATATGAGGTAGAAGTTTGAGAAATGAGTTGAAATTTGATGTGAGAATTTATGGAAAAAATGAGAGGTATTTATAGAGTGAAAAGAAGGATAGAGACGTTGGGGAATGAAGTGATTCCGTACAAAAAAGGAAAATTTGAGTGGTCGTAGGATTTGAAAGAAAGTGTATGGTAGGGTTTGAAAAGAAAGATGTGTAGAATAAAGCTAGGATTTGTTTTGAAAGAAAAAGATTTGAAAAGAAAGGAAGAGATTTGAAAATAATAGAAGAGATTTTGAAAATAATAATATAGTACAAAAATTAGTGGGAAATAAAAACTAATAATAATTTACTTGTTACCAGTACAGTCTGAATCCCGGACTCTACGCCTGCAAAATTTAATTCTGTACCAATTGCGTCAGTACTATTTATCTGCAAATAAATCTCAAATAAATAGCGTGTGTGAAGTGATAAACAGTACTTGGCGTTTGTGTAAGAATAAATTCAACAGCGAACCAAAATACCGTATAAGAAAAATTCTAAAAACTGAGTATTCATAAAATCAGGATATTTATGAAATAAAATCCAAGATTATATGAAACTCCCAATTTTTAGACAGAAGTCTGTTGCCTTCTTTTTTGAAAAAGATGCGGGCAAATTTTGGGGTATAACAACTGGTTAATATTGCAGCAATCATAACATAAAGCGGACCAACTTCATCTCACAAAACGAGCCTTCCAGCATCCAAAATCTAAACTAAACCGCAACGATCCGGTAGGGCCAAAGCACTTGAACAAAACCGCTGCATAACTGAACCGTGTCTCAACCATACAATCAGCAGCTAAAATAAAGAAAAGAAAACCGGTTTAGAAAAGAATCAAGGAGCTAGCAATAAGGGAACCGGTTCATGGACAAAACCAAAATTCTGGAGAAAGGTTCAACTCATTCAATTAAGCCGCAGCAAGCTCATAACAGAGGAGAGCACAAAAAATTTCGGGAAAAAAGATCAATAACAGAAAGCTGTAACAAACTTTTACCTCTCTCTCTGAATTCACGCTTGAACCTTCATTCATTCACCTTCTCCACCATAACCTTCACAACAGAAAAAAATCGATAAGAAAACTCTGAACAAAAAAACTCCATCTCTTGAATCCTCTCCTTCGTTCACGTTTCATATTCATCCTTCTTCGATCTCCTTCAATCTCCATAGCCAATCCTCAATCCTTCAATCATCAAAATTTGACCAACAGAAGATAACAGAAAAACAAATCCTAACAAATCTTCATCCATCTTCCCTCTCTGAATCGAATCCATTATCTTCTTCACTGTAACCTAACACCATGATCATATGAAGCACATGAAATACATAATAATGTACAAACCTAACTCCAATAAAAAAGAACTTCGCTACAAATGACACCTTCTCGAAACCTCATAGATCCACAAGCATAATACAAATATAACATGAAGTAAGAATAAGATGAAAGATCTAATATGTTTGACAAATTAATTTGGACCTAACACCATGATCATATGAAGCACATGAAATACATAATAATGTACAAACCTAACTCCAACAAAGAAAAACTTTGCTACAAATGACGGTGGTAGCAAGATGGAAGATGTAAAAGAAAAATCTCCTTTGTACAATTTAATATTCCTCAATCGGTCCACCTCAATAAGTCTTTGATACTATAACAACTCTAACTACCTCCCAGTAAGAATTTTACTAAATTCTATAACTAACTAAACTATGTTAGATTATATATGGAAACAACTTACCAAACATCCTAATTTATAGATTTAAAATCTCATTTACTCGACGAGCTATACTTCATCACAAAATTTCATTTAGGTTTACTTAATGCCAAAATTTTCCAACCGCCTTTGTGAGCCTCCATAAATTTATTGGGTAAGATAAATATTCACCAAAAAAATTTGTCATGTTTTCCAACTCTTCCGTTGTGCCTCAAATTCACTGCTCAAACTTCCATTCACCCAATGAATTACTCTCTGTTTCCAACCATACATTGTGTCATAGTTTTGCTGATCAAGCTCAAATTTGCCAAGCGATTTTGGCCTGACTTGGCTTCTAGGTCATTAGGTTGGTACTTTTTTTGGATCGGCAGCTGATCCATTTGTCTTTGCTTTTCCATCTTTCTACCTAAATTGATGAAAAAGATATTGTTCTGGACGACCGGACAACCAAGTAATTATGGTCCAGAGAGCTGAGCTATCCACCATTTTACATATGTTGCATGTGAGCTATCCTAGTCAAAATGCAAGTGATCTCGATCCATGATTAATCAAACGAATCTCCACATTCCATGCTAATAGATCAACACACTGTTATAATCACCCTACTATATAAAAGAAAAACTCGCCATTTCTCAGGTACTCTTTTAATTTAAACTTTATTCACACATCTAACTCTCATAGTGACTTGAGCATTTGAGTGCTAACCTTACAAGTCAACCCCAATTTCATTGCACCGGAAGATCAAGTCCTCCATTGCAATTCACAGACAATGATCACTGATTAATTATGGTTCTTGCGGGGAATTGTGGTGTAGTTGTGGGAATTTACATTTGACTCATACATTTTCCAGGTTTAAAAATTTGTTTTCCGATTCATTGAACCAAAGCTTCCTCAACCTAAAAATTTAAATTTCCTGAGTCTCAACCTTAGCTCTTTGTTCTTGATCCAGTCCGATCAAAGATCAACACCACTTTTCAGACCTCCATATAGATCCACCAACAACGACATGATCCAAAGCTACCCATTCTGTTGCATTGTGCAAGGAAGCCACAACTGCAAGAGATAAACTACCTCCTCCTCAAAATTGTGGCAATCAAGTCATTGTGAACCAACTCCGCATGTATAACCACATCAAGATCTTGTTCAACTTCCCTTGTTCATAGGTTCTGCTCCACAATTTCAGAAAGGAGAATCATGGCTCAAGCCTCCAGCATCACCAATGGTGCCTAGATCAGAGGCATTACCTGGTTTCCAACTATTGCAAGTCAATCTTGACGTGAAAGGCGCTAACGAATTATGGAGAAATGTTTACAACATGGTTTGAAAGCAGAATTCACAAGCAGTGGTGGAAAGCAGAATTCACAACATAGTGTCATCTCTGAACCGACCACGTCTTACCAAGATGCGGATTCAAGAACTTTGAGCCAACAGAGGAGCCAAAGATGCCAAACTCCTCCGAGTCTTGAAGGAGGCAGAGGCAATCACGCCCCCCCCCCCCCAAGGATCAAGTGAAGAAATCTTCGATTACATACTGAAAGAAACATCCTCTTTCTGCTCGTATCCTGGACAGTTGGATGCCAAAGTCACTAGAGAAACCTCCAAAAATGAATAGTTATGACGAAAAGGGATATCAAGATGAGCATATGCAACATGTTGATGAACGCCTGAACTAATATCATGCCAATGATGCGGAGAAGTGCAAGCCCTTTCCATTAACTCTAACCAAATCGACTACAATCTGGTTCAAATATTTATCCGACGGGATTGTAGATTCGTGGACCAACTTGTGTGAGAACTTCACCTCTCGCTTCATAGCCCAAAAGAGGTAATCGACGATAATAACTGCCAGTAGCAGAATTATCCAAGGAAAAAAAGAAAGTTTGTGGTCATATATCGATCGCTTTACGCAAGTTACCGTAGAAGTGGGAGGTTCTGGCGAGAGTCTAATAAAGCAGGAAAAATCATTCCGGGAGAAGCAATGGAACAAGGAGGCTCACAGTTTTAAAGAGCTACAAAATAGGGCCTAACCCTTTATCAATTATGAAGGGAAACTTATTGATAAAATAGACATCCAAGCATCGACATACGCATGTTGTAGCTGGTCATCAAAGAAGGAGTCCAACCGACATACAGAAGATGGCGACCATGGGACCAGTAACACCATAAACTCCGCACATATGTGAGTGCATACCTCAAGAGTTTTTTTTTTGAGTGATGTCAAAACTAGGTCTTTAGAAGTATAATGTATTGGACGCTATCCTCTTAGCCTAGGGTGCACTCTTGCATGAAAATGTTTCCATAATCATTCTAAACTTATTCATATGCATGTGGATCAGTTTCACAAGTCAAAGACATGGTTTTAGGTGGATATGCATGCTAGAGGTTGACGCACACAAGCTGTTGGTTGACTCATAACATGTTGTAGATCACTTCTGCTAGCCAAAGGTCGACGCACAAAAGATGTAGGTGTTGCTCTTATCTGTGCTATAAGTTATCAAGGACGTTTATTTCGTCGCTTAAAAATCGAAAAAAAAATTAAAGAGTTTCTATTGCGTCGAGATCATTAAGTCAAGAGCTTGTGGGGTGAATTGTAAAAGAATGAGTCGTGGCACACAAGTTATTCAAGTGAAGTTCATTCAGGGGTTGTGTATTAAATGTGGAGTTCTATAATGGATCATGAAGTGAGAACGCATCCTATTTGTGCTGGCAACTTGGGTTTATTTCCTTGACTATTGTGGGGATTGAAAGGGTCTTTGGACGAATCATTTTCACTAAGGTTTTATTAAGGAGCAAAGATGATATGCAAGGTTTTAATTCACTTTCTAGTGCGAGTCTAGTGCGTGTATGGTGCATAAAGTTGTGTTGATTCAAGGGACTACTTAATGACATGAATTTAGATTTGTGTTCATGATTAATCGGTTTGTTCTTAAGCGTATGACTTATCGAGAATTAATTCAAGTTCCAAGGATAAGGCAAAATTCAAAAGTCATTACAAATGTTCAATACATATCCATTATAAAATACATTCAATTCCATAAACCAAGCTACAAAAAGCCCGTCTTATTCATTACAAAAATGTCCAAATATATTACATATCCATCCATACAAAATCCATTACAAAATTATACCAAGCTTTGTACATAAACAATGAAAACTGGTTAATATTGCAGCAATGATAACATAAAGCGGACCAACTTCATCTCACAAAACGAGCCTTCCAGCATCCAAAATCTAAACTAAACCGCAACGATCCGGTAGGGCCAAAGCACTTGAACAAAACCGCTGCATAACTGAACCGTGTCTCAACCATACAATCGGCAGCTAAAATGAAGAAAAGAAAACCGGTTCAGAAAAGAATCAAGGAGCTAGCAATAAGGGAACCGGTTCATGGACAAAACCAAAATTCTGGAGAAAGGTTTAACTCATTCAATTAAGCCGCAGCAAGCTCATAATAGAGGAGAGAACAAAAAATTTCGGGAAAAAAGATCAATAACAGAAAGCTGTAACAAACTTTTACCTTTCTCTCTGAATTCACGCTTGAACCTTCATTCATTCACCTTCTCCACCATAACCTTCATTCATTCACCTCTCCTTCGTTCACATTTCATCTTCATCCTTCTTTGATCTCCTTCAATCTCCATAGCCAATCCTCAATCCTTCAATCATAAAAATTTGACCAACAGAAGATAACAGAAAAACAAATCCTAACAAGTCTTCATCCATCTTCCCTCTCTGAATCGAATCCGTTATCTTCTTCACTGTAACCTAACACCGTGATCATATGAAGCACATGAAATACATAATAATGTACAAACCTAACTCCAATAAAAAAGAACTTCGCTACAAATGACACCTTCTCGAAACCTCATAGATCCACAAGCATAATACTGAAGGATAGAAAAACACTTAGAAAGGGGGGGTTTGAATAAGTGTAGTCTAAAAACTTGAACGATAAAAACAATATGCACAATTATTTTTATCCTGGTTCGTTGTTAACTAAACTACTCCAGTCCACCCCCACGGAGTGATTTACCTCACCTGAGGATTTAATCCACTAATCGCAACAGATTACAATGGTTTTCCACTTAGTCCGCGACTAAGTCTTCTAGAGTATCCTGATCACAACCTGATCACTCCAGGAACAAATGCTTAGACACAAGCTAAGACTTTCTTAGAGTATCCTGACCACCACGTGATCACTCTAATTACAACTACTTAGACACAAGCTAAGACTTCCTAGAGTATCCTGATCAACACTTGATCACTCTAGTTACTTACAAATTAATGTAATCAATTCTAAGAGTATTACAAATGCTTCTGAAAAGCTATAATCACAACAGTGATATTTCTCTTAACGTTTAAGCTTAATCTCACTAATATATTACAACAGCAATGTAGTGAGCTTTGATGAAGATGAAGTTTCTGAGCTTTGAATTTGAACAGCGTTTCAGCAAGTTAATTGTTAGCAAATCGTCAACCTTGCTTCACATCAGAACTTCATATTTATAGGCGTTTGAGAAGATGACCGTTGGGCGCATTTAATGCTTTGCGTATTCCGTACAGCATTGCATTTAATGTTTCACGCTTTTGTCAACTACCTCGAGCCTTGTTCACGCTGTGTCTACTGACGTTGCCTTTAATAGCTTCCAACGTTCCTTTTGTCAGTCAGCGTAGCCTGCCACTTGTACTTTCTTCTGATCTGATGTTTGTGAATATAATATTTGAATATCATCAGAGTCAAACAGCTTGGTGCATAGCATCTTCTTGTCTTCTGACCTTGAAGTTCTTCTGAGCGTGATACCATGAGAACTTCAGTGCTTCTGCTTCTGATCTCAAGTTCTTCTGATGCTTCCATAGACCCATGTTCTGATTCTGCCTTGACCATCTTCTGATGTCTTGCCAGACCATGTTCTGATGTTGCATGCTGAACCTTTTGAGACAAAGCTTCTGAGCGCTGATTTGTGCATACTCTTTATATATTTCCTGAAAGGGAAATTGCAATGTATTAGAGTACCACATTATCTCACACAAAATTCATATCCTTGTTATCATCAAAACTAAGAATATTGATCAGAACAAATCTTGTTCTAACAATCTCCCCTTTTTTGATGATGACAAAAACATATATAAATGATATGAATTTGCGATCAGAAAGAGCAGTCGACTAAAGACAAATTACACAGCTATAGCATAAGCATGTGAATATGTCTCCCCCTGAGATTAACAATTTCCCCCTGAGATGAATAATCTCCCCCTGAAATAAATACTCGAAGAACTTTAATAATAAAAGACTTCCCTGATTATTTCGGTAGAGACGATCACATAAGCTTTTGTCTTCTGATAATTCATAGCTTCTGACTTCTGCTTCCATTGGACAGCTTCAGAACTTGAATTTCTTTAGATCCCTAGAACACTCGCAGCTTCTGATTCCTGCTTCCATTTAGGACAGCTTCAGAACTTGAATTTCTTTGATCTTCAGAACATTCACAGCTTCTGATTTCTGCTTCCATTTAGGACAGCTTCAGAACTTGAATTTCTTTGATCTTCAGAACATTCACAGCTTCTGATTTCTGCTTCCCTCGGATAGCTTCAGAGCTTTGAATTTCTTCTTACATCACTTCATGCTAGATTGTATCAGAACATTATTGAATGTACCAGAGCATCATCAGAGCATCTCTACATCCTGAAATGTTACAGAACAAAACTAAACAACAAAAGTCAGCATGAATGAGTTAGAACATAAAATGTGTATCAGAACACAAAATATGTATCAGAGCCATATAAGCCATATAGAATATATCAGATCCAATAGACAATGTATCAGAGCAAATAGACAATGATTTGGATCATATTCTATTATCAGAATTTCTGATCATTCTTCCTTCTTGCTTCTGATTCTGAAGCTTCCTAGCACTCAGCTTGCTTCAAGAATCTAAGAGCTATTTCTGATCATTCTTCCTTCTTGCTTCTGATTCTGAAGCTTCATAGCACTCAGCTTGCTTCAAGAATCCAAGAGCTTGATTCTCTAAAGAGTTGCTTCATCATCTCGTTGCTCATCTCGTTGCTCATCTCGTTGCTTCTTATGTTGATCTTGAATCTTCGATTCCTGCAACAACACAACTTAAAAACATAGAACTTTGCAAGTTCTGTTAGTAAATGTGGAGCCTTTTTACTCGGTAACTGATAATATTAATCAGATCATTTATCATATATTTCTCCCCCTTTTTGTCATAACATCAAAAAGCATAAAAGATTCAGATGTAAAGCAAGAGACAAAAGGAAAGAAACATAAATAACTTTTCATTGATTTCAACAAGAAGGATTACAAAAGAGGAATGCAGGAAAACAGATGCAACAAGGAAAGAAAACTACAAAGACTTAAGGACTAAGACCCTAGCCTACGCAAAATCCGCGCCAGAACATCATGAATCCCGTCAGTGCTTGTAGCTTGCCTTGCCATGAAAGAGCGAAACTCAGCATTGGCTGCTTCTTGCGCGTCCAAACGAGAAGCCAGCATAGCTTGATTCTGATGAAGAGCTTCCAAGGTCTCCATCAGAGATGAGGTTTCACCAGAAGAAGAGGCACCAGAATTTCTGCCAAAAGGGACAGCAATCTCAGCAGGGCGATCTTCTGGAAGGTCTTCAACTTGTGCATCTTCCATCTCCACATCTGAGTTTGACTCAGAAGTAGCCTCAGCATATTCTGGTTCAGGCAGCTCAGAAGTTCCAACTTCCAACGCTTGAAGAATAGCTGCTAGGTTTGTTGGAGGAGTAGGGCCAGCAACTTCAGCAGGATAAACCACTACTGGAAAGACCATGTGAGGTGCTTTTTCAGAAGGGTTCATTCTGAACCAGTTAAACAACCACTGAAAATCTCCAGTCAGCACAGGATACCATGGTCTCCACACCACGATGTCTCTGCAGGGATTTTCTTCTTCCAACTCATCTGCAGGTATCCTCTCTTCAAGAACTCTTCTGTTCCTGATGAGATGGTATCCCAAAGGTTGCATGTAGCATACTCATCCAGATAGTTAAGGTGAGCAGCACCCAGAATCTCCAACCAGCTATTTACATCAGAATGTAAAAGCTCCAGAAATGATTGAGTGGTAGGGGTTGGAGGGTTGACAGTGAACCTGGAGTCGGGAAAAACAATACTATAGGGGTTAGGTGTTCTGGTGGGAAAAGGGTGTGAGAGAGATGAAGAAATATCTGAGGGATGGGTTGAAGGAGAGGAGATATCAGATGGTGAAGAAGGTGGTTCCGAAAGGATGAATGAGGAGGAAGAGGTGGTGGAAGAATGTGAAGAGGGTGGTGATTCAGGGATACTATCAAGGGGTTGATACAGACGTCTAGAATAGTTACCAGACATCATGGCTTCAAAGGGATTCACCTTGAGAGGGTCATAGTAGGTTTTAACTCTTTTTGGTTTGATTTCTGGTTCATCAGTTGCCTTTCTCTTTTGTTTTCGATCAGTTTCTTGATTTCCAGAGCTTGACGATGGATTCATGATGAAGTTGCAGATATTGAAAACTGCTAGGGTTTATGATATGAATGCAAAGAGAGAGAACGAAAAAGAAACTGAATGCAAAGTGAGAGAAATATAAGAGGGAAAAGAAACGTTTGAAGAGTATAAAAAGAAAACTGAAAAAGAGTAAATGATGGATAGCATTTAATGTTACGTGACGTGAGGAGAGATAATAATGACAAAAGACGAGATTTGCACAGTTACCTAAGTAGACGTCCCCTCAACTGCACGCACGCTTGTCCAGAAATAGTGAACACGTGTTTACCATCTGGATAGCCAGTTACAGCTGTTTTGCTTTTAAAGAGATTCTGAATCAACTTAGACAATGAAACGTTAGTAATAACTGAATCACAATTTCTAATTGATTTCAATCAGAACTTCTTAAAAAAAAATCCAATTTCATTTCAGAAGATACTCATACATAAGATCTTCTCATCTTCTCATTCTGGGCATAAATCCATACTGATATTCTTCAGAATGAACTTAAACCTATCTTCAGCAAGGGGTTTTGTAAAGATATCAGCCCATTGATGGTCTGTATCCACAAAGTTTAAAGATATAACACCCTTCTGAACATAGTCCCTTATGAAATGATGTTTAATCTCAATATGTTTAGCTTTTGAATGTAAAATAGGATTCTTAGATAAACATATAGCAGAAGTATTATCACAGAAAATAGGAATGTTACTCTCATATATCTGATAATCTTCCAACTGACTTCTCATCTAGAGCATTTGTGTGCTACAACCAGCAGCAACAACATATTCTGCTTCTGTTGTTGAGAGGGCAATAGTAGCTTGCTTCTTGCTGTACCATGAGATCAGATGACTTCCAAGAAATTGACAACTTCCAGAAGTGCTTTTTCTTTCTATTCTATCTCCAGCATAGTCAGCATCACAGAATCCTACTAAGTTGTAGTCTTTAGATCTTCTGTAAACTAAACCAACATTAGTAGTACCTTTCAGATACCTTAGAATTCTTTTAACCGCTGTTAAATGAGATTCTCTTGGATCTGATTGGAATCGAGCACACAAACAAACACTAAAGAGAATGTCAGGTCTAGAAGCAGTTAGATATAGAAGAGATCCAATCATACCTCTGTACAACTTCTGATCTACCTTCTTACTTACCTCATCCTTACCTAGTACACAAGTTGGATGCATAGGAGTTTTGGCTTCTTTGCTTTCAGAAAGATTAAACTTCTTCAGAAGTTCTTTCACATACTTCGTTTGATGAACATAGGTTCCATCGGAAGTTTGGTTGATTTGAATCCCAAGGAAATACTTGAGTTCTCCCATCATGCTCATTTCAAATTCAGCCTGCATAGACTCAGCAAACTCCTGGCCAAGTGTAGCATTAGATGTTCCAAAGATAATATCATCAACATATATTTGACAAATTAAAATATCCTTTTTAAATGTTTTACAAGAGAGAGTAGTGTCCACTTTTCCTCTAGTGAAATCATTTTCCAGAAGGAAAGAACTCAAACGTTCATACCAAGCTCTGGGAGCTTGTTTCAATCCGTATAATGATTTCTTTAGTTTGAAAACATGATTTGGAGACATGGAGTCTTCAAAACCAGGAGGTTGGTGAACATAAACTTCTTCATCTATATAACCATTTAAGAAGGCACTCTTGACATCCATCTGATAAAGAGTGATGTTGTGTTGAGTGGCAAAAGAAATTAATAGACGAATAGATTCTAACCTGGCCACTGGTGCAAAGGTTTCTGTATAATCAATCCCTTCTTGCTGACTATAACCCTGAGCAACCAGTCTGGCTTTGTTTCTTACCACTTCACCTTTCTCACTTAGCTTGTTTCTGAAAACCCACTTAGTACCGATGATGTTAAATTCTTTTGGTCTAGGAACCAAGTCCCATACATCATTCCTTGTAAACTGATTTAGTTCTTCTTGCATGGCAATTATCCAGTCTGGATCTTCTAGAGCTTGATCAACAGAAGTTGGCTCGATCAAAGAAACAAGACCTAATTGACATTCTGCATTGTTCTTAAGGAATGCCCTTGTTCTGATGGGATCATCTTTCTTTCCAAGGATCACATCTTCTGAATGAGCTGAAGCAAGTCTAGGTGATCTTCTGACTGTAGGTTCTTCAGAGATTCTCAGATTCTCTAAAGATGCAGCAGCTTGATCTTCTGATTCATTGCTTCTGAGACTGCCAGCTTCTGCAGCTTTGCTTCTTGGTTCTACTGCTTCTGATATATCAATATCAAAATCTGCAAAATTCTCAAACTGCTTTGGTTTTTCAAGACCAAGCTTATCATCAAACCTGATATTGATTGATTCTTCTACAATCAATGTTTCAGTATTGTATACTCTGTAGCCTTTAGAGTGTTCAGAATATCCAAGAAGGAAACATTTTTGTGCTTTGGAATCAAACTTACCAAGATGATCTTTAGTATTCAGAATAAAACATACACATCCAAAAGGATGGAAATAAGAAATGTTGGGCTTTCTGTTCTTCCACAATTCATAAGGAGTCTTATTTAGAATAGGTCTGATAGAGATTCTATTCTGAATATAGCATGCAGTGTTAATTGCTTCTGCCCAGAAATGCTTAGCCATATTGGTTTCATTGATCATGGTTCTGGCCATTTCTTGTAGAGTCCTATTCTTTCGCTCTACAACTCCATTTTGCTGTGGAGTTCTAGGACAAGAGAAATCATGGGCAATACCATTTTCTTTGAAGAAATCCTCAAAGAATTTGTTCTCAAATTCACCACCATGATCACTTCTGACCTTTATGATCTTGCACTCCTTCTCAGATTGGATCTGAGTGTAGAATTCAAAGAACACTGAATGAGACTCATCCTTGTGTTTCAAGAACTTTACCCAAGTCCAGCGGCTATAATCATCAACGATGACTAATCCATATTTCTTCCCTCTGACAGATGCTGTTTTGACTGGGCCAAACAGATCAATGTGCAAGAGTTCTAACGGCCTTGAGGTAGAAACAACATTCTTAGACTTGAATGCAGGTCTGGAGAACTTGCCCTTCTGACATGCTTCACAAAGAGCATCTGATTTGTATTTCAGATTTGGGAGTCCCCTGACCAGATTTAGTTTGTTAATCTGAGAAATCTTTCTCAAACTAGCATGTCCTAATCTTCTGTGCCAGACCCATTGCTCTTCAGAAACAGACATAAGACAAGTCACCTTCTGCTTCTCAAGATCAGAAAGATCAATCTTATAAATGTTGTTCTTCCTCTTGCCTGTAAATAGGATTGAGCCATCCTTCTGACTTACAGCCTTGCAAGACTTTTGATTGAAGATTATATCATAACCATTGTCACTTAATTGACTTATGGACAATAAGTTATGCGTTAATCCTTCTACAAGAAGTACATTAGTTATGGAAGGAGAGTTACCAAGACTTATGGTTCCAGAGCCAATGATTTTGCCCTTCTGATCTCCTCCAAACTTGACTACTCCACCTGGTTTAAGCACCAGGTCTTGGAATGTAGACCTTCTTCCCGTCATGTGTCGCGAGCACCCAGAGTCCAGGTACCATGACATTTTGCTTTCTGTCCTCTTTGCCGCCAAGGATATCTGCAACAGAAATTATCTTCTCCTTAGGTACCCACAATTTCTTGGGTCCTTTCTTGTTAGTTCTCCTCAAGTTCTGATTGAACTTGGGTTTTGCAAAATATTTAACAGGAGGAACAGTATGATACTTCTTATTCTGAGTTCCATGATATTTCTTAGGTTGTGTCACATGCTTCTTGGTGTGTGTTATGTGAAAACTTTGTGCATGTGATGTGTGCTTAATATCATGGGAGTGGCCAAATTTAAATTGGTTATACAGAGGCTTGTATGATATTTTCATATCATCCACAGATTCAAGCTTGTATGGGATTTCACCCTCATAACCAATGCCAACTCTCTTGTTCCCAGACACAGCATATATCATAGAAGCTAGCTGACTTCTGCCAATACTTCTAGATAAGAACTTCCTGAAACTTAAATCATATTCTTTCAGAATATGATTCAGACTGGGAGTGGATTTTTCTGAATCAGAAGGAGATCCAACATTATTGGATAATTTTAAAACTTTTTCTTTTAATTCAGAATTTTCCAACTCAAGCTTCTTAGTTTCAAATTCAAATTTCTTTTTCAGCTTTTTGTATTTGATACTAAGATGAGCTTTTAATTCAAGAAGCTCTGTTAGACTGGAAACTAACTCTTCTCTAGATAGTTCAGAAAATACCTCTTCAGAATCTAATTCTGATGTAGATTCTGATCCATCATCTTCTGTCGCCATCAGCGCAAAGTTTGCCTGCTCTCCTTCAGAGTCTGATTCTGATTCAGAATCATCCCATGTTGCCATAAGACCTTTCTTCTTATGAAACTTCTTCTTGGGATTCTCCTTCTGAAGTTTCGGACACTCATTCTTGTAATGTCCAGGCTCATTGCACTCATAGCAGACAGCCTTCTTCTTGTCAGATCTTCTGTCACCAGAAGATTCTCCACGTTCAAATTTCTTTGAACTTCTGAAGCTTCTGAACTTCCTTTGCTTGCTCTTCCAGAGTTGGTTTACCCTTTTGGAGATCATGGACAGTTCATCTTCTTCTTCAGATTCTGATTCTTCAGGATCTTCTTCTCTAGCCTGAAAAGCGTTAGTGCATTTTTTAACATTAGATTTTAAAGCAATAGACTTACCTTTCTTCTGAGGTTCATTAGCGTCAAGTTCAATCTCATGACTCCTCAGGGCACTGATCAGCTCTTCCAAAGAAACTTCATTCAGATTCTTCGCAATCTTGAATGCAGTCACCATTGGGCCCCATCTTCTGGGCAAACTTCTGATGATTTTCTTTACATGATCAGCCTTGGTGTAGCCTTTGTCGAGAACTCTCAATCCAGCAGTCAGAGTTTGAAATCTTGAAAACATCTTTTCAATGTCTTCATCATCCTCCATCTTGAAGGCTTCATACTTCTGGATTAGTGCAAGAGCTTTAGTCTCCTTGACTTGAGCATTTCCTTCATGAGTCATCTTCAAGGACTCATATATGTCATGGGCCGTTTCCCTGTTAGATATCTTCTCATACTCAGCATGAGAGATAGCATTCAGCAAAACAGTCCTGCATTTGTGATGATTTTTGAAGTCTTTCTTTTGATCATCAGTCATTTCGCTTCTCGTGAGCCTTACACCAGTACCTTTAACAGGATGTTTGTAACCATCCAACAGAAGATCCCATAGATCAGCATCCAGACCAAGAAAGTAACTTTCCAGTTTATCTTTCCAATATTCAAAGTTTTCACCATCGAATATTGGTGGTCTAGTATAACCATTGTTACCATTGTATTGCTCAGCAGAGCCAGATGTAGATGCAGCTGGATTTGTTGGAACTTCACCAGCCATCTTTTACTGAAGCGTTTTTCTCTTCCTGAATCTTTTCTAAACACGGTTAAGTGCTTGCACCTTAGAACCGGCGCTCTGATGCCAATTGAAGGATAGAAAAACACTTAGAAAGGGGGGGTTTGAATAAGTGTAGTCTAAAAACTTGAACGATAAAAACAATATGCACAGTTATTTTTATCCTGGTTCGTTGTTAACTAAACTACTCCAGTCCACCCCCACGGAGTGATTTACCTCACCTGAGGATTTAATCCACTAATCGCAACAGATTACAATGGTTTTCCACTTAGTCCGCGACTAAGTCTTCTAGAGTATCCTGATCACAACCTGATCACTCCAGGAACAAATGCTTAGACACAAGCTAAGACTTTCTTAGAGTATCCTGACTACCACGTGATCACTCTAATTACAACTACTTAGACACAAGCTAAGACTTCCTAGAGTATCCTGATCAACACTTGATCACTCTAGTTACTTACAAATTAATGTAATCAATTCTAAGAGTATTACAAATGCTTCTGAAAAGCTATAATCACAACAGTGATATTTCTCTTAACGTTTAAGCTTAATCTCACTAATATATTACAACAGCAATGTAGTGAGCTTTGATGAAGATGAAGTTTCTGAGCTTTGAATTTGAACAGCGTTTCAGCAAGTTAATTGTTAGCAAATCGTCAACCTTGCTTCACATCAGAACTTCATATTTATAGGCGTTTGAGAAGATGACCGTTGGGCGCATTTAATGCTTTGCGTATTCCGTACAGCATTGCATTTAATGTTTCACGCTTTTGTCAACTACCTCGAGCCTTGTTCACGCTGTGTCTACTGACGTTGCCTTTAATAGCTTCCAACGTTCCTTTTGTCAGTCAGCGTAGCCTGCCACTTGTACTTTCTTCTGATCTGATGTTTGTGAATATAATATTTGAATATCATCAGAGTCAAACAGCTTGGTGCATAGCATCTTCTTGTCTTCTGACCTTGAAGTGCTTCTGATCTCAAGTTCTTCTGATGCTTCCATTGACCCATGTTCTGATTCTGCCTTGACCATCTTCTGATGTCTTGCCAGACCATGTTCTGATGTTGCATGCTGAACCTTCTGAGATAAAGCTTCTGAGCGCTGATTTGTGCATACTCTTTATATATTTCCTGAAAGGGAAATTGCAATGTATTAGAGTACCACATTATCTCACACAAAATTCATATCCTTGTTATCATCAAAACTAAGAATATTGATCAGAACAAATCTTGTTCTAACAAATACAAATATAACATGAAGTAAGAATAAGATGAAAGATCTAATATGTTTGACAAATTAATTTGGACATAACACCATGATCATATGAAGCACATGAAATGCATAATAATGTACAAACCTAACTCCAACAAAAAAAACTTTGCTACAAATGACGGTGGTAGCAAGATGGAAGATGTAAAAGAAAAATCTCCTTTATGGATCAATTCCATCTCGTTGGGCTATGTCCACACGATTTGCTAACCTCACCCCCATAAGAGCCCAATCTTTATGTAGAAAAAAAAAAACTATTGTATAAAAACAATGATTGTTTGGGCCATGTTCCCTTGGGCCTGCGCCCTGCTCCTCTTTGCACCATCAATTTCACTCATGAACCCCCCTGGATCCATTTATTTTCATGTTAGAACTAGTTTTCAATTAGATTTTTCCTATTTCTTTTTAGTTGAAAAAAGCAGGTAATCAACATCTTTTTGTGTTAGTTTTTAGAAAGAAAATGCCATGAAAATATTATGTTTGCTTAGTTTTTTTTAGCTTAATAAAAGAGATAATAAAAAACATGTAATCTTTTGCTTGTTAGACTTTAATTGTTTCTTACATAGTTCTATTCTAGTTTCAGTTGAAATGTCATAAAAAAACCATTTAATCTTGCTAGATAGTTGTTCGATGGTTGTTGTTGGTGATTTTGTGCGTAAAAGTGAGGTTTAATGGTCATGTGTGTTGGTGAAGTTGTTTCGGTCATGGAGTTGTGGTGATGGATTTATGGTGAAACTGCTCTCAACGATTACAAGGTTAAGAAAATGAAATGTGAACTGAATGAAATGTGAAGCGAATTAGACGTTAGTTGGTGAGTGAGCTATTGGTTGAGGACTTGTGGTGAGCGTGAATTTTTGCAGGTGAGTTGGAACAGAATGAAAGGGTGGATGGTTATGTGAGTGTAACTTTGGAGGAAGCTTATCAATTTTTCTGCAGAGTTTCTTTTACTAATTTTCTTCCTCTCTTTTCAAGTGTGTGAGAGTGCCTACTTATAGTGTGATGAGAGTGAGGGTATAAGAGAAAATTTGGTGAGATTTGGATAAGAATGAGGAAGAATTTGGATAAGAATGAGGAAGAATTTGTTAGTAGTGGAAGAGCATTTGCTGAAAAAGTGGAGAGTGGAGGGGAGGATGAATCGTGTACTATTGGTGAGCTGGGAAAATTTGTTATTTATTTTTGTTTTATTCAAGCTTCTAGATGGAATATGATGTTATGACAAAAATTGGTGATAATCCTTTGCTTGAAAGAAAACGTGGGATGCTTTGTTCATGTGGGGCCCCAAATTCTTCAACTCATGGCTTGATAAATGTGGCTCAAATATGGCTAATCTTTGAAACTTGGTTTCGATCAACAAATAATCAAATGGGCTCTGAACATGATTTGAAATGGACCTCCTCTTTTATTTGCACCTATTATAGAACAAAACAAAAAGAAATAGAACAATAACAAAAATAAAGTACATGTACAAATGATTTAGTAATTCTAATTCTACAATTCAAATTAAATTCTAAAATTAAGATTATAAATCAAACGTTAGTAAAATGATCGAAAATTCTATGAATGCAAAATGAATGTATGCATATATATATTTTTTTTTGAATTTTCTTGAATGAAATGCAAATATGCTAAAGCCTTAATAAAAGGATGCAAATGAACGCAAAATCTAAGCAAGTTAGAAATGAAATTATGAGGGCAAATTTTGGGTTACAACAATGACCATCTTGAAACTTGTCAAGTATATCATCAAAATGTTAGTAATGAAGATCGATGGTGAGTGATGGATGTTCTCGGATTTAAATTTCACGTAAGTTTATCAAAAGCTTGATAAAATCATAGCGACTACACGACAAACTTTCATAAGTCTTAAATCTACCGCATACAATTCTCTGCCATGTTGGATCTTTTTATTCGGGACATGAAATGTTGCGCTATGTTAAGCAGATCTCCAAGTGATTTATGTTGAAATCACCCTACAACGAGGCCGATCAACAATTTATGTGATAATGCATGCGAGAGAAGTGATATATAGATCACTTTCCGAAAGCAATACCGCACGAAAAGAAAATAGGTAGCGATCTCGTCTTTATCAAGAATCCATAAGAATTCTCAAGATATTAAAGACTTTCATCGATCAAAAGAAAAAAATAAATGGAAGATGGAACCACATTCAAAAGCTCCTTCCATCTCTAAGTTCAATCACTTAATATTGCAGATTTGGTTTTTCATCCTATCGACGCCCTAAGTCCATTTACATTAGAGATGAATTAGGCATGTAATTTGTGATTCAAAGAAAATATCAAAAGAATGGAGTAGGAGAAGAGTTAGAACCAAAGACAAGCCAAAAGAAGCAAAAAAACATTCTGCCTTGCAGGAAATCGATTTACCTCTGTAGGAAATCGATTTCCTGACTGCAGTTTTTAGATCTGGCATAAAAAACAGAATGGAAATCAATTTCCCTTTGTAGGAAATCAATTTCCTGCGCACAGTTTTCAAAAAAGCAGCATTAGGAAGCATAAAACTTTGTTTAAGCAAAACAACAAACACCTTATGATCTCATATATCAATGTGCACGAATTTTCCATCAATTCTTCACCAAATATCATCAATATAGCATCAAAGATACATCACACACAAGCAAGAAGGGATCACATTTTGGAATATGGAAAAGATGTAGAAATTTACCAAATCTTGAACAAACTTGGATCTACTTCAAGAACATACAAACACAAGCCTTGATCTCTCAACAATTGAAGCAAAAAGTATATGGATGATGGTTTAGCTCAAAGTTAGTGAGATTCAAGATGTAACTCACTAACTTTATGAAAGAAAAAGGAGCTTTGAGTGAATTTAGTAGGGATGAGCCAAAGAAAATGCAAGAGTTTCTTTGGCTCTCTAAGCTTGTCAAATGAAGAGGTAGAGAGCTCTATTTATAGAATTGGAGGTGGAGGTAGTGGCAATTTGGTCATTGTTCATTTTGTAATTAACTCGTGTTTAATTGGTAAAATGGGGTTAAAATGAAGTTAATGAGAGAAATTAATTTTGTGGTGAGGTGGAATATTGGTAAATGACAAATAATAATCAAGGAAGTATGATTTGTGCCAAAGTGATGTCATACTTCCCTCTTCTTTTTCAAATTTTGTCCCAGGAAATCGATTTCTTATATGGGTAAATCGATTTCCATAGTGAAATTTTCAGAAAATCTTTTTCTTGCGCTGTATTGATTCTTGCTCGATCTTTTACCTATAAAAAAGAAAACAAAGGAAACAAACAAAAAATATTTTTGGATTTTGGTTAGTACAAAACAAATTAAAAGCTACAATTCTTGCTCGATCTTTTACCTATAAAAAAGAAAACAAACAAAAAATATTTTTGGATTTTGGTTAGTACAAAACAAATTAAAAGCTACAGGTGCCTGATAGTTCCCCTCAGAGATGAACACGATACTAAAAGCAGAACTTTGAGATGGAGCTCTTGATTAATGATCGAGATGCAAATGATGTATGATCTTAGGGTCAAAAATTAGGGTATGACAAGAGTAGAGGAGATGAATACATTGAATATATATATGCTTTTGTGAATGGATTGCATGATTGCTTATTTATGTTAATTGCATTATCTATGTTGTTTTATGCATCGTTAACACATGTCAATGTATTCTCACCCCTTGTTTGTTTCTATGTTGTTCCTTACACCTGTAGTGGCGATACTCAGGTAGAGACTGAGGAGCTTTAGTTGTTGCTTGTATTGGAGGATGACATAATTGACCTTCTTCGGTGTTTATTTTTTGCGTTGTTTAGTTTCCCGCTTGTCGCTTTGATAGTGTAACATTGGGTCGGAAATATTTTATTATGTTTTTTGCAAGTTGTCGAATTAAATATTTTATGACTAAATGAAGTTGATTTCTATTTATGAGTCAATTGGAGTTGTGTTGAAATTTCTTTTCAGCTTGTATTGTGATTTGAGAATGTTATGATGAGAAATGAGGCACCATTTTTGAGTATTTTATTCCGCATGTTTTATAAATTATGTGTTCAGGGTTTAAGGTGTTACGGTATGTGTATATGCTAAGCGTAATTGTGACATGGTGATTGATTTTTTCAACAGTATTGGTTGTTGAGTCCTACCGAGCACACCCAATTTGTTACCAAACTATGAAAGTAAATATATATATAAAAGTATATATATATATATATATATATATATATATATATATATATATATATATATATATATATATATATATATATATATATATATATATATATATATATATATATATATATATATATAAGTTGTGACATTTATAAAGAAAAATATCATACTGACCATAGAATTACAACCTACAGAAATTTGTCTCATTTGACTATTTACGTTACTAGTGTGTGGGTCTTCCCTTTACTTTGACATATGTGGCACATCATGTTTGGCTTGTATTATTTTGTTACGTTAAGTTGACTATTTGCTTAAGTTCATAACTTTCACTGATTCCACAATCTTTTCCCTCATCGGTTAATGTTACTATTAATTTGAAACATGGAATAAAGCTAAGTATACACATTTCTAATATGTTTAATTTAATTGAATCTTAAGTCTAGATGACTATGATACACCTTAGTAAACTTAAGAAATGTCCGGTTTACTTGTGTTTAAATGTGTTTATACCTGTCTGATTTTCTATTGGCTCAGACACATCTGACTAACCCTAAACTAATTCCCTAAACTCATTTGTATGTATGTTGATAAAATAGAGTAGCAATGACTAGAATTGGAGAAGGGTTAATAGGATTTGTATCTGGTTGATGGCATTTTTCTGACAACGACAGATATGAAGGGTGGACGCTGAAGAAACAATGTTCTATTTTTTTTAATTTTCAAAATCACCAAAGTTACCATGTGCCATGCTGTGAAAAATTTGATTTATTCAACGATTTAAAACGTTTGACTTTAGAGTGTAGTTGGCGCTTAAAAGTCGGGGAATCCGCTTCCATTGTTTGGAAACAGATTTTATGACTTTTGAACGCGAATTGCACTATACCGTTCAAACAATTTAATTTGTCGGATAAATTGAACCATTTGTGATGCCACATAAACACTCTGAAACACATTTTTTGTAAATGAATCAAACCTGAAACACATTTGTGTTGTTAAGCATCAAGTAGTCTAACCACCACGCAGTTTAACTTTGTCGTTCGTTGTTCTCGTCCAAACTTTTTCCGCTATTTTCCACTGTCTTCTTCACCCGATGACAATCATTAACTATAAAACATTATCTTCGTTCAATCCCATACTCATTTTTGCTCTTTTAATTCTTTTAAATTAAACTTATTTCAATACTCCATGGCCATGCAAAGCAAAAACTTTTAAGTTATGCTCAATATTTCTTTTTGTTTCCACTTATGGCTATACTTCAATTGATGTTGTTGTTGCGTGAATGTTAATTAATTGGAATTTCAAAGGATCCTTATTTTTTACCTTACGATTTTGGGAGGAAGGTGTGCAAAATGAGATGTAAGAATAAAATTGTTTTAACCAAAAAGAAAATAGAGTAGCATTGATTAGAGTTGGAGAAGGGTTAATGGGATTTGTGTTTGGTTGATGGCAGCTGTGTGACGGTGACGGATAAGAAGGGTGAACGGTGAAGAAGCAATGTTCTATTTTTTTTTAATTTTCAAAATCACCAAAGTTACCATGTGGCATATCGTGAACAATTAGATTTATCCAACGATTTAAAACATTTGAACGGTAGAGTGTAGTTTGCGCTTAAAAGTCATGGAATCCGCTTCCATTCGTGTGATGCCACATAAACACTCTGAAACACATTCTTTGTTAATGAATCAAAATTGAAACACATTTGTGTTTTTAAGCATCAAGTTGTCTAGCCACAACGCCCTTTGACTTTGTCGTTCGTTGTTCTTGTCCAAATTTCCTCCGCTATTTTCCACTGTCTTCTTCACTTGTTGAAAATAATTAACTATTAAACATTATGTCAACTCAATCCCATACTCATTTTTGCTCTTTTTATTCTTTTAAATTAAACTTATTCCAATACTCCATGGCCATGCAAAGTAAAAGCTTTTAAGTTATGCTCAGTATTTCTTTTTGTTTCCACTTATGGCTATGCTTCAGTTGAGGTTGGTGTTTGCCTGAATGTTAATTAATTGTAACTTTTAAGGATCCTTATTTTTTAGCTTACGGATTTGGGAGGAAGGTGTACAAAATGAGATGCAAGAAAAAATTGTTTTAACCAAAAAGAAAATAGAGTAGCAGTGATCAGAATTGGAGAAGGGTTAATGGGATTTTTGTCTGGTTGATGGCAGCTGTGTGACGGCGACGGATATGAAGGGTGAACGGTGAGGAAATAATATTCTATTTTTTTAAATTTTCAAAATCACCAAAGTTACCATGTGGCATGCTGTGAACAATTAGATTTATCCAACGATTTAAAACATTTGAACGGTAGAGTGTAGTTGGCGCTTAAAAGTCAGGGAATCTGCTTCCATTGTTTGGAAACAGATTGTCTGGCTTTTGAGCGTGAACTGCACTCTACCGTTCAAACATTTATATTCGTCGGATAAATTGAACCATTGTGTGATGCCACATAAACACTCTGAAATGTTGGTGATTTTAGTATCATCAATGTATTTTGGTAGTAATGTGATTTACTATAGGCCAATGCAATTATGCGTTAAGTTTTAAACGAGTTAGGGTAGTGCGGAGTGCACGCTCGTCGAGCCAAACGTGTAATTGAATATGAATAATAGAAACGAGGTTCCAAGGAGCGTAGCCCCTGGCAGGGTGCGGGGCAGCGCCCCGTTCGGAAAATTCGTATGAATAGTTGCACCCTTTCCCAACGGACATAACAATTCGTTTGAATAGTTGCACCCTTTCCCAACAGACATAACAATTCGTTTGAATAGTTGCACCCGTTCCAACAGACATAACTGTTTTTCCGAAAAGGTGTGTCTGTTCGTTTCTATTATTGGTCTCCTATATAAGGAGTCTTTTGGTCTCGATTTGAAACACGAAATTACAGACTTCCTCTCTACATTCTGATCTGTTCTCTATTGTCAGAAACAGATTATTCTTCGAGAATTATCCCCGCAAAGATTTCGTGAACCCAGACAAGAACTGGGTCGAAATACTTTGTTCGGAAAATGAACGAACACGATTCTTGAAGATATCCAGGATTATCATACCGAATCTCTAACAAACGAACAAAGTATTAATTTTGATAATCATGGCTGGAGGAGGAAGCAACGTGAAGGAGATGGCTAAAAGTTTCGGAAAATTGGACAAGTTTCAAGGACAATTTACATATGGTGAACACACGAAAAATTTACATCGTAAACCGGGTACATTTTATTGTTTTTCATAGAAATTAGAGTATTTGTCAATTTTATAATATCAAGATTTAAATTGAAAATTTTCTAACAAATGATATTGAAACTGAGTTACTGAAATTATGATTATTGGTAATGATTATTTTCATAATCAATATGATATTCAAAATATATATTTTGTTTCACTTTTAGCATGAATTTGTCTATTCTGCATGCGAAATAATTTGAAAACTGTGTGCAATGTTAAAATTTTACTATGTGCATTCTTTATGTTAGAAAATGATATTAAGTTACATGACTTGTATTGGAAGATCTTAAGGTCATATGCATGAAGATGTTGGAATGCGTTAGCATAATATAATGCATAGTTGATTATTATTTTTTTTTATTTTTTAAAACGCATATATGTATTTAGTCATAGTGTTTCACTTTGATTAGCATTGTTTCATTTTGATTAACGGACATGTGCGAAAAGGTGCATACGCTATTGTGATAAGAACCGTGACACTTTATTAATTTGTAATTTGAACAGAAAACTATATACTTTATTTTTACACAACCTTTGGTTTGAAAAGTTACTTTTCTACCAACTGAACCACAACATTTGTTAATAGTGAAAAGGTACGCAATATATATATATATATATATATATATATATATATATATATATATATATATATATATATATATATATATATATATATATATATATATATATATATATAGAGGAGGGGTCAAATTACACCCGAAGAGTTACACCACGAGTTACACTCGTTCAATAACTACATCTCGAAATGATATTTTTTAAATTCAACCGTTGGATTGAAACATAATATCATATAGATCATACCTATAAAGTTTGAGCTTAATCTATAATGATTTACTATATCATCAAGATATCCAAAGATTAACGTCAAAATGAGTTTTCATATAACGTTAATTTTGATGTTATTCAATGACATAGTAAATCATTATAGATTAAGCTCAAACTTTATAGGAATGATCTATATGATATTATGTTTCAATCCAACGGTTGAATTTAAAAAATATTATTTCGAGATGTAGTTATTGAACGAGTGTAACTCGTGGTGTAACTCTTCGGGTGTAATTTGATCCCTCCTCATATATATATATATATATATATATATATATATATATATATATATATATATATATTGCGCAATCAGTGACATTTAATTTATGAAATGAAAGTGTGTTAATCATCAAAGTGATTAAATTTATTAAAGTATATGATTTCATATCATATAATTAAAATTTGATTTGGATTCTATGAGAATAACATGTTTTGTGTTTCATGAAATATATTATAAATTCAGAAATATAAAGATGATCATTTAAAGATGATTCATGATGAGATGTGGAATTTTGAGAATCATATCGCGGAGGATAAGGATTCGAGGTTCCCATAAATAAAGAACTTCACGAGGAAAGTTCTCTGCGGATTGTTGAAACACAAACCGAAAGTTCGTCAATAATTGTTGAAAAACAAATCGAACTTAGAATAAGCAGAAAGTCTAAAAGGCTAAGGATCTAGGACCGAATAAAATCGATTGTCGGCATATTTTCTTGTGGCCAGTAAAAGAAAAATGTGAGAATTTTGTTCGTAATATTCATATTATCCTTCGAGTGGAAGTTGATCCTAAAAAGTTACAATGAAGATGTAATTTCAAGGAACTTCTCAAGTGGATGTTTAGAAGGAAGTATTATAGTGATGATACACTAAACATCTACAAGAATTGATTAGTAACCAAAGGCTTCAGACAAAAAGAAGGGATTGATTATTTCGATACCTATGCTCCAGTTGCCCGTATCACTACTATTAGATTGTTGATTGCCTTGGCGGCTATTCATGATCTAGTGATTCATCAAATGGATGTCAAAACAGCATTTCTGAATGGTGATTTGGAAGAAGAAGTGTATATGAAGCAACCTGAAGGTTTTGTAATGCCTGGTAATGAGCATAAAGTGTGTAAGCTAGTTAAGTCGTTGTATGGGCTGAAACAAGCTCCGAAGTAGTGGCATCAAAAGTTTGATGAGGTTGTTTTAGTGGTTACATTCTAAACCAAGCTGACAAATGTGTATATAGCAAATTTGATACATCCGGTAAAGGAGTTTTCATTGTCTATATGTTGATGACATGTTGATCTTTGGCACCGACCAAAATCAAGTTGATAAAACAAATAATTTCTTGTCATCAAAGTTCTCCATGAAAGATATGGGAGAAGCAGACGTTATTCTTGGTATTAAGATTAATCGGGAGAATAAGGGGATTGTAATTACGCAATCTCATTACATTGAGAAAATACTCAAGAAGTTCAATTATGAAAATTGTTCTCCAGTAAGTACTCCCATGGATCCGGGAGAAAAGCTTATGCCAAATACAGGTAAACCTGTGGATCAACTCGAATACTCAAGAGCTATAAGCTCTTTGATGTATGCTATGATTAGCACTAGACCGGATATTGCTTATGCGGTTGGAAAGTTGAGCAGATTTACTAGTAATCCTAGTAGACATCATTGGTATGCGATAACTAGGGTATTCAAGTACTTGAAGGGTACTATGAATTATGGATTGTCATATATGGGATTTCCTTCGGTGTTAGAGGGTTATTCGGATGCTAGTTGGATAAATAATGTTGAAGATTCATCCTCTACAAGTGGATGGGTGTTCTTTCTTGGGGAGGTGCCATCTCATGGGCTTCCAAGAAGCAAACATGTATAACTAGTTCCACAATGGAATCTGAGTTTGTAGCATTAGCTGCCGCTGGTAAAGAAGCAGAATGGCTAAGGAACTTGGTATATGAGATTCCGATATGGCCTAAACCGATATCACCAATTTCTATCCGTTGTGATAGTAGTGCCACACTGGCTAAAGCATATAGCCAAATATACAATGGAAAGTCTAGACATTTGGGTATTAGACATAGTATGATTAGGGAATTAATCATGAATGGGGTGATATCTATTGAATTTGTTCGGTCGCAACAAAACTTAGCTGACCACTTGACGAAGGGGTTAGCAAGAGACTTAGTGAAGAAGTCGATAATTGGGATGGGATTAAAGTCCATTTAAATCTATTAGTTATGGTATACCCAATTCCCTTCTAATACAACGTTAGAAGCAAAATTCAATGTGGAAAGATCATAGTTAAAGATTGGAGCAATTGTGTTTATCTTCCCAAGGTATGTGCTCAGACCTGCAAGTGATGGCTAGGTTGAAGTATATCTTCTTAATGGTTCTTTTGAAAAATTGCAAATGCAGGTGCAAGATTAAAAGGATCACCTATGTGAGCATGAAGTTTTTCCGCTTCAAGAAGCTTGGACTTGGCTTCCTATATGCTTATTAATGGATAAGGACACATGGCTTGTAAAGTGTTAAGTATGAATAGTAGAGTATTGTAAGAAACATATGTGTACTATATCTTTAGATATTCAAATGGATTGACGGGTTCAATCATTATGACACCCCGATTTTCGAATATTTGGAATGTGTATTTGTACTAAGATGAAAATTCAATCGTAAGACATTTTCTTCTATGCATTTGTTTGATCGTCATACCTGTAAGTAAATCAAGGATTATACTAAAATGGGGGGAGTTTGTTGGTGATTTTAGTATCATCAATGTATTTTGGTAGTAATGTGATTTACTATAGGCCAATGCAATTATGCGTTAAGTTTGAAACGAGTTAGGGTAGTGCGGAGTGCACGCTCATCGAGCCAAACGTGTAATTGAATATGAATAATAGAAACGAGGTTCCAAGGGGCGTAGCCCCTGGCGGGGTGCGGGGCAGCGCCCCGTTCGGAAAATTCGTTTGAATAGTTGCACCCTTTCCCAACGGACATAACAATTCGTTTGAATAGTTGCACCCGTTCCAACAGACATAACTGTTTTTCCGAAAAGGTGTGTCTGTTCGTTTCTATTATTGGTCTCCTATATAAGGAGTCTTTTGGTCTCGATTTGAAACACGAAATTACAGACTTCCTCTCTACATTCTGATTTGTTCTCTATTGTCAGAAACAGATTGTTCTTCGAGAATTATCCCTGCAAAGATTTCGTGAACCCAGACAAGAATAGGGTCGAAATACTTTGTTCGGAAAGTGAACGAACACGATTCTTGAAAATATCCAGGATTATCATACCGAATCTCTAACATGAAACACATTCTTTGTAAATGAATCAAACCTGAAACACATTTGTGTTGTTAAGCATTTAGTTGTCTAGCCACCACACCCTTTGACTTTGTCGTTCGTTGTTCTCGTCCAAATTTCTTCCTACTTTCCACTATCTTCTTCACCCGTTGACAATCATTAACTATCAAACATTATCTCAACTCAATCCCATACTTATTTTTGCTCTTTTTATTCTTTTAATTAAACTTATTCCAATACTCTATGGCCATGCAAAGTAAAAGCTTTTAAGTTATGCTTAGTATTTCTTTTTTTTTCTACTTATGGCTATGCTTCAGTTGATATTGGTTGTTTCCTGAATGTTAATTAATTGGAATTTTAAAGGATCCTTATTTTTTAGCTTACATATTTGGGAGGAAGGTGTCCAAAATGAGATGCAAGAAAAAAACTGTTTTAACCAAAGAGAAAATAGAGTAGCAGTGATTAGAGTTGGAGAAGGGTTAATGGGATTTGTGTTTGGTTGATGGTAGTTGTGTGACGACGACGAATATGAAGGGTGAACGGTGAAGAAACAATGTTCTCTTTTTTATTTTATTTTCAAAATCACCAAAGTTACCATATGGCATGCTGTGAACAAATAGATTTATCCAACAATTTAAAATGTTTGAATGGTAGAGTGTAGTTGGCGATTAAAAGTCAGGGAATCCGTTTCCATTGTTTGGAAACGAATTGTCTGACTTTTGAGCACGAACTACACTCTACCGTTCAAATATTTTAATTCGTTGGATAAATTGAACCATTCGTGTTGTGCCACATAAATACTCTGAAACACATTTTTTGTAAATGAATTAAACCTGAAACACATTTGTGTTGTTAAGCATCGTCTAGCCACCACTCCGTTTGACTTTGTTGTCCGTTGTTCTCGTCCAAACTTCCTCCGCTATTTTTCACTGTTTTCTTCACCCGTTGACAATCATTAACTATCAAACATTGTCTCCACTCAATCCCATACTCATTTTCGTTCTTTTCATTCTTTTAAATTAAACTTATTTCAATACTCTATGGCCATGCAAAGTAAAAGCTTTTAAGTTATGCTCAATATTTCTTTTTGTTTCCACTTATGGCTTTGCTTCAGTTGATGTTGGTGTTTGCCTGACGGTTAATTAGTTGGAATTTTAAAGGATCCTTACTTTTTAGCTTACGAATTTGGGAGGAAGGTGTGCAAAATGAGATGCAAGAAAAAAATTGTTTTAACCAAAAAGAAAATAGAGTAGCAGTGACTAGAATTGGAGAAGGGTTAATGAGATTTGTGTCTGGTTGATGGAAGTTGTGTGACGGCGACGGATATGAAGGGTGAACGGTGAAGAAATAATATTTGATTTTTTTAAAATTTTCAAAATCACCAAAGTTACAATGTGGCATGCTGTGAACATTTAGATTTATCCAACAATTTAAAACATTTGAACTGTAGAGTGTAATTGACGCTTAAAAGTCAGGGAATCCGCTTCCCTATTGTTTCCAATTGTGTGACTCCACGAGTTATTTGAGTTTATGCTTTTTAATCCTTTGTATTTATTATTTATATATTTTATATTGAAAATATACTCAAGTGATATATAGGGTGCACTAGCAATTCGACGACTCCAAGTAGTTAAGGGTGCTTATTTTTTTTATGGGTGGATTTTGGCCACTCGTATAGCACATTTATGGTTCCTTTCTTAGGGTATAATGGTCAGGTTTCCTCCAGTCTCCGTCAAAATGTTGATTCAATTCATTTGTTTTGCATCCTAACATTTTGAAAAAAATTATTAAGAAAATGAAATGAAAACAAATAAGTTAAACATTCAAAAGAAAAACAAATAATGAAAGTGATGGTACATTAAGAATGTTATGGGCTCAATCCATAACTTGGGTGTAATATTTTAACCTATTGGACATTAATAAATTTTAGAGGGTACAATTAGTATAATATAATAGTTAAAGTTTAAAAATCAATTTATTAGGACACAAAAAAGAAAAATTAGTTATATAAAATTTTAAAATTTTAGGTCCACCATATAACACCCCATAATTTCTATTATTTGATTTAATTGAAATTTAAATTATTAATTGGATTATGGGGAGTTTTAATGATTTATTGAAAAAATTATGAAAAATAAAGTAATTGGGCTTAGTGTGATGGTTAGTAAAGAGGAGGTGTAAGCAAATAGGTCTTACTAAATTAATTTTATTTTTCATATAATTAAAGAAAGTTGGAAAGAAAAGAAAATAGAAAACAAAGAGGAAGAGGGAGAAGAACTCAGCATACATGAAAGTAGAGGAAGAGGAGCTCTCAAGATTCTTGATTAAGGTAAGGGGGACTAATTCCTTTTAGCATATATTATTAGTGTATGAATGATAGAATTGATTAGGTGTGTTATTCTTCCCAAATTGAATGTATTAGAGGTTTTGGGGTTTTGGAATTTATAGGGTAGGTTGAATGATTTTGATGAAATTGAATGATCATAGAATATACTTGATGTTAGATAACCCAAAGCATGATAGAAGTGTGTTAGAATATGTAAATTGGTACCGTTTTAATGTTACAAATGTTTTGGTGCGTTTGGTTTGAATTTGGAGAAGAGGAGATGCTGTCAAAATGAGATTTTTCTGTTACTGGTACGATGTAACCGGCTACACTCAGAGCCGCAACCGATTACATCAGCGAAAAATAGCTAAAATGGAGTTTTTGGCTCTCGTAATTGGTTACGCTCGGGGCTGTAACCGATTACGTGTTAGTTTTGAGAATAGCGAATTGATTTACGTCAATGAGTAATCGGTTACCCTATTTTGGTAACCGGTTACACTGAAGCCTTTTTGAAAAAATAAATGATTTTTTCCAGGTGTAATCGGGTACGCCATTTTGGTAACCGGTTACACTGAAGCTTTTTGAAAAAATATTTTAATTTAAAAAAAAAAATCATATCTTTCAAATCGTATGTCCGTTTTAGTCGCCGTTTTTGGTGTTGGAAAGGTAATCGAGCATTCTATCTAATAAATTGGTTTAACGGACAGTAGTCCAATTTTATTTTGAAAATCTCGATTTAATTCGTTATGGTGTGTTTGTACATTGTGTACATGATTGGATGAATGTGACAATGTGGTGATTTTGTAGTGACATAACTGTGATGTTGACGTTATATTCGGTGTGAATTATGTATGATATGATTGTTTGATGGTGTTGAAGCCTGAATATATTAAATACGGTGTTGCTATCGGTGAGTTATGTGGGGATGATATTGTTCATCATAATTGTGTTGATGATTAGTATGCTAGATGTGTGCATGCCTTCGTAATCATAGCTGTGGCTGTATCCCGGTGGTGTTTGGATCAGTGGAAGCTAATTCTCATTGTGTGGAATTAGTGAGTTGGCGGTGGCCGTATCCTGGTGGTGTTTGGATCGGTGAGATGGGTTAATTCCATGATTTGGTACCACATGCATAGTGTCTCATTGCATTAGTATGTATGTTCATTATAACATGAATGGATGAATTCCAGTGTTATGATGTGGTGAAGTTAATTGTGTTTAAATCGTATTTGTGAAATGTTGGTTGAATATTCTAAAATCTAGAATATGTTGCAATAGGGTGAATAATTATTTATGATGGTTTGTTGTTTATGAATTCATAATATATGTTAATTGTTAATATGTCTCACCTTTACTGTTGATCATTTTCAGATTAAGGATTAGCAGCTTTTGTGCTTGGTGAAGATAGCTCGTAAAGCTAATCTGTTTAGTTTCAGTCGTGTTGGGTGTCATGCTCTGGTCTTATAACACTGGATCGTTCTTTTAGCTTGGAGTTATTTAATAAACTCTTATTTTTAGTTGTTTGAATAAATTTGGTTGAATTACGAGTCGATGACTCTTTGGTGTTGGTAACTAATGTTAATATTATTCAATTTTATTAAAATTATATTTCGTTACGTTAAACATGATTTTGGTGAATAATGTTGAATTATATTCCTTAAAAAGGTATGACAATGGTTTTAAATTTTTATTAAGGAGTTGTAGCATCTTTTTTACATATTTTACTCTAAAATTATTTTGTATTCCGCGGAGAATTAGAAGAGTATTACACACCCCTCAAATAGAGCCCCCTATCATAGGTGTGTGGTGTCAATCTAGCTTAAATCACACATTTGATATTGATTTATTATCATTTGCATGTCTCTTTTTAAAATATTGAAAGCAAAACTTTATTTAAGCCGCTTATAATTATTTATTTCCGTAATTAAACAAAAAATGTCAATTATTAATACGTTGCATGTTCTACTAACTTAATTCTTAATATGGTCAAATTTGAGTCAATTACGCCACAAACAAACCAAACCTATAATTTTTGTTTGATAATCATGTCCTTTTTCCATGGTACCACATAATAAATAAACAATATGTTTGCAAATGTTATGGGTTAGCTCAAGGTTGTGTATTCTAGTTGTTCAAGCAACATACGTCCACATAATTTAAATATTTAAATTCATGAATTTAAAGATCGACAAAATTGATTTTTAATTGTGTTGTTAAATATGTAAACCATTCATGACTTGACAACGCATGAATATGACTTATACCTATCAATATTTTGTCTCAATGTCGATGTTCCCTCATTTGATTTGAAGTACTTGTAACTGAGAAGAATATTATATGATCCTATCAACAAAAACAGAAAAGAAGAATACTATGTGAAATTTAGTTATAGAAGAAAATGATTTGTAAACCAAAGCTTTTAATATTTTTTTGATAAAATGGTCAAACCTTGTTATCGTTTCAGGTAGGCCTACTTTCTATCAAATTAAATACAGGATGTTGACCTATTGAGTTTGTTTGATTTATGAAGCTATGTTGACAACCAGATTTTACTAGTTCTTGACAATGAGCTTAAATCATATTGACGATTAAAGTAAATACAGTTAAAATATTTTTATTGCATGAAAAAAATAAATAATAAATTTGGTAAAATATTCTTTATACAATTGTGTCGACTCCGCTTTTATTTTAATGATAAATTTAATATATATTTTACACTCTTGTCAAGAGTTGAACCTTGAATCTCAAGGTCCTTTTAACCTTTAACTAAACAATTAAACAGTTTTAAACCAATTGAGCTAACCCTCAACTTTGCTTAATATTAATCGAATATTTAGTTCAAAAATGTTGCAAATTAAAATCTGTTACAATATATTGCAAAGCTTTGTTAAGAAGGTTTATATCATACAATTTTGTATGGAGATTTTATTCATGTGAAATAACATTAATGTTAAAATCAACTTTATGAGGTTGAAGGGTTGAACCCAAAGATGGATGTGTCAGTTTAGGGGTGGCAGAAGAATACGTGCCCGTCTTATTTAGGTATATCTTACAAAAGTTCGCAAAAAATGAGACAAATATAATTGGGAAGATAGGCTTAAAATCTTGATCTGTCACGCAAAAAATGAGGGCAGGGCAGACCCGTAGTCCATGCACTTTTTAAACCTAAATATACAAAATTCTAGAGCTGAAATTAAAGGATATTGCAAGGCCAAATATATATATATATATATATATATATATATATATATATATATATATATATATATGTGTGTGTGTGTGTGTGTGTGGAGAGAGAGAGAGAGAGAGAGAGAGAGAGAGAGAGAGAGAGAGAGAGAGAGAGAGAGAGAGAGAGAGAGAGAGAGAGAGAGAGAGAGAGAGAGAGAGAGAGAGAGAGAGAGAGAGAGAGAGAGAGAGAGAGAGAGAGAGAGAGAGAGAGAGAGAGAGAGAGAGAGAGAGAGAGAGAGAGAGACTGTGTAGTAGAAGAACCTTTTATAAATGGTTATGCAATTGAAGTGAAAAAGAGGTTCGGAACTTAGAAAAATCTATAACAAGGAAGAACCAGAGTCAAGTCCAATTTCTTGTCCCCATCAACTTTAAAAGCAATACAACATTAAGAGGCATGACACATGAAGTCTCTTGCTAAGGAAAGAGAGTAAGTGATTGAAATGTCATTCTTAAGTGTATCATTTATATCCTTTTGCTTAATATTGCGTAGCTTAGGATCTTTCTCACTTGTATTTAATTTGCTCAATATGAGCTAAAATCATGTTGTTGGATAATTTGCATTTTAATGACAAAGTAATATTTTGATTGTTATGAATGAGTTATTTTGATATATTCTGTTCATTTGAATTATTGTGAATTTATTCCTTTTCCTCATTACCTTAGGAGAAGATAATCGTTTATTAGGTCGAGGCATCATTTTATCAATGGTTTCAGAAACTAACGTGGTTAAAAATAAAGGAGGCATGCATTTCTCACTTAGTCACATACTCAACTACTTCCTTTTTTAAAGAGGCACAAATCTTACATTCTTTTCTTGAATTTATGATCTTAGTTATTTCTATTTTAAATAACTTATTGATATTTTCAAGATATCTTATAGACTCGTTGAGACCTAAGTTGTGTTCTCTTAGTTTATCATTTTCTTTCCCTAATTAAGTCATCATTCTGAACAGTTATTCATAAGGTGGTTTAGTTACCTGAACAATATCTACCTCGTTAGTTGCTTTTAAGAAAACTTCATCTTCTCGTTGGAAAAGGATTATTTCATATTTCTCCCTGAGGTTGATGTCTCTTCTCCTTTTCTTCTTTCAAAGATTTCACTTGAAGACACTTCTTCGCATTTTCTCAAACTTGAGGTTCCTTCATTTGATGTTAAATCTTCTAAAGATCGTTCAACTACTAAGTATGTTATTTCAAAGGATTCCATTAGAATTACATGATAGGAGTATGATGAAGTTGATGATTATTTGTTTTCCAAGCTCGTATCTTCATCTTTAATTTCCAAGCTTGGATTTTTCCTGAAATTCATGAAGGCTCCTATATTTTGATTTAAGGATTGGATTAACTTTCCAATTCTTAACTTTTAGATGTTGGTTAGTGACAAATGCTTCAATATAACTTCTAATATTTCTAAGTTTTGAAAAACATTTAACACCGACATCTTCATTTTCTTCGCCTCGTGTGTTCATCTCCATATATCTTTACAATAGTATTTCACATCTCCTTGGCGGTTTTGTACTGATGAACATAATAAATTTACTATCATCTAGACACATTGTTATAAAAACATATTTCATATATTCCCTTTTCTTCTTCGGTCCAAAGACAATCGGGTTTATCTACTACTTTTCCATTTACTTGGTAAGTATGGATAAACGAACTATTGATCACAGTTTCTGATCGAAAAAATAGCAAGTGTACTATTTTGCCTCTGTAGTAATAAAGGGAAAATTCCCCGAATATTGATCTCAAGGACTGCGTGATAGTATAGAGTTAGTAGGAATTCAATTAAACAAAAAGCCTTGGGGTTTTGGTTTTTATGAGTACGAATTAAATTGCAAATAAACTTAAAAAGGTTTATTTAGCCAAATATGAGTAACATGCCAGGGTAGGTGTGTGCATTAACATGTAACAATTCTGAACCCTTGTTTCATTAACAAAATTCAACTAATCAATTACCGGTTCTTAAGGGTATCTGCTCCTAAGTCCTTAGTGGGCAAACCTTTGAACATTGAAATCCTAATCCCAAAGTCCTTCGAAATTAGTGATCAAATCAAGTATTATTATAATCAAGAACAATCCGGTTACTATAGGGTATCCCTAGTCCTAGGTGATATCTACTATAGTATAATGGTATAAAAACCCTAACAATGGATGTCAATCCTAATTGTCAGTCATAAATCAATCCAGTTGGTCCGACGAGGAAAGCATTAAAAACCTTATACCATTAAATTGAACATGAAAGAGAAACATGTTATCGAAATTCGGAATTCAAAATCCTCACAAATGTTAATCAGGGACACCCCCTAGCATTGGGGGGTTTAGCTACTCATATCATCCAAAGAAATTACAAAGATATCAAATAAAGACATTACAATAGAGATGATGAACTTTGATCTTCAATGGCTTCCGCTCATGAGAGTTCTCTTTTCTTCTCCAATTGCATAGGCTTCCTTTCTCAATCCTCCAATTCTTCGTGTGGCAAAAAAAAGATCTCTAATTCATCTTGAAAACTCTCCTAAATAGTGCAGACTCACTTAAGTTGGTTGGAAATCCCAAAAACACCCCTGCAGGCCAACCACTGAACTAAATAATAAATATCACTGAAATCAGCGTCATCACCCAACACGGGCCGTGTTGTGCAACACGGGCACCCGTGTTGGCCCCCTGTCATATTTCTTTTTCTTATTAAGCCCTAGGACGTGCAACACGGGCCGTGTTGTGCAACACGGTGTCGCGGGCGAAACATCGTGTTGTTCCTCTTTTTTGTGGATGAGACACCTGATGCCTTCTTTGGGCTCGAGTGCTCATAAAAAATGATTTTTCTTTTGTATCGACCAAACTTTTTATTATTTCCAAAGGAGGAAAAGGAAAAAAAGCTGCAATAACCTAAAAGTGGGGGGGAGAGATCTTTGGGTAAGAGGGTTGGTTATACGAAGGGAAGGTATTAGCACCCAACGTATCTATAGTACTCTATAGGTTTCTTTGCTTTGTTTTTCATTCCATGTTATTGAGAGGTTCTTGTGAAATAGGTGGGACCTAAGGTGTTTGTTTGATTATGCTCGCAAAGATCATCGCGATCCTCTGCATACATATCCCCTAGAGGGAATCAGAGCATCTGTAGCTCGGGGTCTACGGGTGCTAAGGTTTGAATGGTTTTTTTTGTTTTGTTTTGCTCGCCAAGGATCGACCTTGTGCCTACGTATTCTCAAAGGGATGTTGAGAAAGTCAGAGCAATCGTAGTTCCCACTTATGCTAGTGGAAGCAAAGGAAAATAGACAAATGTCGTCTAAATGCTAGATGTATCTATATCATCACATACATCTGTTTGATTTTTGTTTGTTTAACCAGCCTTGTGGCAAAAACTTTCAATGAAGTCAGCCTTGTGACAAAAAGTTTTGATTAATCAGCCAGCCTCGTGGCAAAAGTTTCAATGAAGTCAGCCTTGTGACAAAAACTTTGATTAATCAGCCAGTATGGTGGCAAAACGGTTTGATTGATTAGCCAGCCTTGTGGCAAAAAGAAGTTTGATTGATTAGCCAGCCTTGTGGCAAAAAAGTTTGATTTTGATTGATTGATTGTTTGTGATGATATAGAAGAGAAACTCCTAGCATAGAGATGAAAAATGTCTAATCTCCTAGGGTATTTGATTTGGTTATTGGGGATGCTTATAAGAAGCCCGTGGGTCCTTGTACGAAGCCCAAGAGGAGGCTATCCGAGGGTCCTTGCATTGTAAGCCCAAGAGGAGGCTATGGGAGGGACAATCCAGGGTCCTTGCATTGTAAGCCCAAGAGGAGGCTATGGGAGGGACAATCCAGGGTCCTTGCATTGTAAGCCCAAGAGGAGGCTATGGGAGGGTCACTCGTTTGTACAAAGCCCAAGGGGAGGCATGGTATAGTTGGTTTGAGCTCTTAGAGCGATTTCACCGGGAAACCATACTCTATGTCCTAACCTAAACTAAGGGAGATTCTTTGCACGAAGCCCAATAGGAGGCTATGGGGAACCTAGTGTTGTACTAAGTTGAACAAGTATATAACACAATCACAAGTATGAACAAGTACGAACAAACATGAACAAGTACATGAACAAATATGAATAGTTATATATATATGACAGAGTGTGTGTATATAATGGAGTTTATGAAGGAAATATACCTGTAAGCATGATCCATTTGTAAACACGGGGCTCGGGACTCACACTCGGGGAGAAGTCCACTTGAGTTTATTCACAACTATGTAAACAGGTATTTACAAGGGGCTTGGGACTTATACCTACATGGAGGCCCATGGTATTTTTGGGAAGATTTAAAGAAAACCTTCATTTTTGGTTTGTTACTCAAAGTTTAGAAAAACAGATTGAGATATGTACAAAAATGTGTGTGTACAATGAAATACCTAATTTCATGTACAGGAATGGGTATGTACAAAAGGGGCTTGGGACTTATACCTACATGGAGGCCCATGGTATATTGAAAAGTTTTGAAGTTTCTTTGAAGTTTTGTTGTTTTGAAAATGATTTGAAAATTGTTTGAAAAGATTTTTGTTTTGAAGTTTTATTGTTTAAAGAAAAAAACAAACTGTACAAAAAGAAAAGAAATGGGACTTACACTCTCTAATATTCGAGAGGCCCCACTTCGTTTTGAAAATCAATTGATCAATTAAAAAGATTTAATCAAAAAGAAGTGGTTTATCGTTTTGAAAAAGAATCGCGATCGCTCGTCTTAAAACGATTTGAATTTGACAAAAGTCAACTTAATTAAGTTAAAACAAGTTTTAATGCTTAATTAAGACCTAAATGATTAGGGTTTGATCACAAAAAATATTTACAAGTGATTAGGTTAAAAATTAAATGAAAAACAATATTTAAAGTAATTAAAAACACTTAAAAATGTATCGTTTTAAACCTAATTAAAAACATATTAAATAAATCTTTTTTTTGTGATTTTTTTTTATATTCATAAAATATATGTGTTAAATAAAGAGTGTACAAAAAATGAATGAAAAATGAATTAATTTGATGTGTTAATTAATTAATTGAAGTTGTAAAAGAAAATGAAAGAAAATAGTGTTAAAAAAAAGAGGGTTTGGTCTCACAAGGGTTTGAACCCACGACCTGGAGGTTACCAACCAAAACACTTGCCAACTGAGCTGCGCGCGCAGCTTGTAAATAACACGCTTCCATTTAATTATATTTTAAAACGAACCATTTGAATTTCTGAACAACAAAATGGCGCCAAGAACACATCCCTAACTTGATTTTGAATTTTCTGAAAACGGAGTTGTTTTGATCAATCAAAGGGTCTATCTCACTCGGTTTTTCACGAGGAACATGATGGTGCCCTCATAATTCATTTATTTTCACTCTAAGGGGGTCAATTTTGTGATGAACACGAAGAACCCTAAAACTGAAATTCAATGTGAAATCGTGTATGATCATGATATGATGCAATTGATTGAGGGTTATTATTCAATGATGGTGCAGAAACAAGATGGTAACTCAGTTTTTCATTTATGATGCATGTATGATAGAGTTTGAAGTTCATGAGCACTTACCTCAAAAACGACCAAGCTGGAGATTGAATTTTGCAAAGGAGGTGTTCCAGTTGTTGTTTCTTGATCTGGACAGCATCAATGGACCTTATGGAACATGTTTGAATGCTTGGAACAGTTTGAATTCACTTGAGCAAGGCCATGGAACCCGATCTGCAGAAGCTTCAAGTATGGATCGAGCTTGATGATTATGAGGTTACAGGTTGATGGTGAGTGTTTGGATAGTTCATATGAAGTATATGGATGGTGTTTGAAGTGTTAGTTTGGACAGAAATAGCCTGGAATTGATTTTGGCATGATAAGGCTTATTATGTGCATATATGGAAGTGAGGTGGTGATTTTGAGATTTGAGGTGTTTTGGGGTGTGTGAATGGATCAAACACATCCCATATGATGTTTGTGGCTTGTGAGAAGCATCACTTTGCTCAGAACTTGCAAGGTTTAGAGGTTGAGTTTTCTACCTCTTTGAAAACTATGAAACTTGTAATTCAAGAAAGAAAGAGAAAACCTATGCTTTGTGAGGTTTTGGTGTGAATTGAAGAGTGGAAATGACCTCTATTTATAGGCCAAGAGTTCTGAACTCAGAACTTTGCAACTTGCTTCAAGAAGTGATGATTTGGCATTTGGAGATAGAAAGGAATCTTACCATTTAATGCATATGGTTAAAGTAACTAAACCATGGTTATTTTGGCCAAGCTTCTTATCTCTTTCCATTCTGATCTCAAATCAGAAAATATCATTCAATCATTGCTTTGGTGTGTCATTGCTTGAATTATAGGCCATATAGTATTGAACTTAGTGAAAATGGCTTGTAATTTCATGCATAATGACCTCTAATTGCAAAATTCAAAACCATGGCTACACTCCATATTTTTTCATGCTCTTGGACATTTTGGAAAGCTCATGTTACACACTTCAAAACCCTAGTTGAAAGTTTCTTCAAGACCTTTAAGGAAATGGGTGAAAAAAATCCATGAACTTTGAAGAAAATGAAGTTTTAAGTGAAATTTTCAAAAAGTACCAACTTTGAAGCTCCATATCTCTTAAATGGTTGATCTTATGGAAAAAAATTATATGTGTCAAAGTTGTTTATTGGATCAAAATCTACAACTTTCATGTTGGAAGTTTTTTTCAGTTTGTAGGTGAAATTTTGAGTTATTCCCTTCCAAAGTTTGGAAAAAACCATGAAAAACACTTAGAAAAATTTTCTAAGTATGAAAGTCAAACTTTTGACTTTTTGATTCTTGATTGATTTTCTTGATTTTTCTTGATCAAATGACTTCTCATATCATATATTGATGATTTAAAACTTCAAAAGTCATGGTTGACCAAAATTCCCCAAAAGTCAATGGTGATCTTGTACAGTTGACTTTTTCAGACGAATCGCATTTCTGGAGATTTCAAATGAAACAGGTTATCCTCACCATATGAATGGTATGAATGGATCATATTGAGGCATTAGAGGATATTGAGCCATGGTTTGAGTTGTGGCACCATGTCCTGATGAAATTGATGACTGTGGATCTTGAATTGAGATGTAATTTCCATTGGATATTGTCATAGGGATTATTTGAGGATGATTGAAACCTTTGATTGACTTCCTGGGGATTTTTAGGGTTTCCCAAATGTGATCCCTGATTTTGGTCCCTGATAGTTCAAAATTCTAATCTGATGATCTGAGATTTCACTGTTGATCAATCCTTGTGTAGGAGATGTTATGAGCCAATGGATTAGGTCAAAATGATGCACTTGTGGTCTTGAGGTCATGTCCCAAGTCATTAGGTCAATCTCTGAGCAAAAGTCAGGAGTATGCTATCTTCAGTCAAAACCCTAATCTGGTTGATTCAGAGCCTCTGAGCTTGTTGAGATGGATTTTGAGGACCAAATGTTAATTGTTGATTGAAGATGATTCATTTGAGATGAAGGGAGAACAAAACCCTAATTGATTGTTACTTGTACTGATGAGTGATTTCCTGATTAAATCCCTGCTGAGTCACAAGTAGCAAACACAAGCTATGCCATTTGTTAGAGATGCAAATGATGCATATGCAATGATATGAGGTGGTATCTTAGGTCAAAAATTGGGGTATGACAGATGCCCCTATTTAAGTTTCTTCAACCTGAGACATGAAGATTGAAAATCTTCGTTTTGATAGGGTGGAAGAGACTTAAATATCAGAAGACGCGAATTTTGGACCTAAGATACCAAAATTGCGAATGATGCAAGGATATCTTCACCGAGGGAACATCAAGAACTGACTCCGCTGGGGAAAAGAGATTGGGAAGGATGCCTCAATCCGTTTTAGGAAGAGAATCCGTTTTATTGGGAAAGCAAGTGTATGCTTCGCCTGGGAATGATAGCTTTGTAAGAAAAGCTTACCTATCGGCATTATCGACTATCAGCTTGGGGATAGACTTGTTTAATAATGCGAAGGTGAAAGGTATGAAACTGTGTTACCGACTATCAGCATGGTGATAGACTTGACAAGGTAAAAAGAGTTTCAAAGATTCGGTTAATATTACCGACTATCAGCATTGTGATAGACATGTTAATAATATAACCAGAACAAAAGGGTTACCGACTACCAGCCTCGTGATAGTGGTTTTGAAGACATGATCAATTATCAGCCGAGTGATAAAATGATTCTGGAGACTTTGTTAGGGGAATTACTGGTTATTCAGACTTGTGAACAGTAATAAGGCCCTGATTGTCAAATGGTCTTCATGATTGATTTCCTTGAGAGGAAAATCTTTTGAAAGAAACATAAACTACTCAGATGATGAGGCTATTGTTTATGGTCTGTTTTTTCACGACTCTATTTGAGGAATTGGTATTTTGAATCTCTGGTAAAGACAAGGTTCTAACCAAGAATGAATTGGAAAGAGACAGTCAAACAAGACTTTGTACCCATGAGGAATGAACTCAACTGGGGATTTTCTCCTTTGTTTTGAGAGGAGAAAACTAAAGCAACCTTCTTCCACGAGGAATGATCTCAGTGGGGAACTGGAGAAAGAAGATTTTATTTCTGCTTATGGGTGACAACCTACTTGGAGAGATGACACGCCCATATTTGTTTTTTTTTTCGCTTTTTCTCTTCATTTTTCTTCTTTTTTTTTTGGGATAGATATATCCTAAGCAAGTGATTTTAAAGCAAACATTGAAAAAATGCAAGAATGCATAAATGATGCAAATATGTATGAATGATGAATGTCATGAATGTAGCATGCATACTGGCGATACTGACAGACAATGAAGTATATACTGGAGAAGGACTGTCGTCGCAATACAACCAGATACTTGGCAAATGTTCTTCAATCACGGTGTAGATAACACAGGTGATGAATGGTGTTGCGTGCTTTAAACTTCTCTGGGGAAGATGAGCATCTTTTCTTATTGAGATGGAAGAACCTTTTCACTGGAGATAGAAAATAGAAAATCTTCGTTACTGGGGATAAAAGACCTTCTTCACTGGGGATAGAAGAGCTTCTTTAACTCGAAGGATACTTGCTTTAAGAATTCTTTTCTGGGACAAGAATACCGTTGTCTCAATAATTTTTTCAGGGAGAATCCTTTTGTTCATCCTATGGAGACGACTGCTGATGTTCCTTCCGTTGTTCACAACTCAAAGGAAAATTTCGCTTTTATTTTGAAAAAGAAAAGTGAAGTAAATTCATTTAAAACTTATTTTTTTCTTTTTTTTTTCAAAAGTGAATAACACAATTAAAGCGTCATTTTGCAAGCTGAAAGAAATTAAAGATTGCAAACAAATGGGCACAAGGCTCAAATTTATTTAATAGGATGGTAATCAGCTAAAGGCGTGATTCCATAGAGTATTTACAAAAGTTGGAAATGGTAATTTATGCGGAAAAGGCTACATTGAAAGCAATAACCACTATTCCCTTAACAACTTTGAGTTCCAACTGTGTTTGTTGCTTCAGATTGGCGATGATTTGATCGAAGATCCTTTGATGAAGAAGACTCTTCAGGTGACGAAGTACGGACTAATGCAGTTACTTTGTCATAAATCCCTAATTTTTGCCTAGATTGCCCTTTCAGGTTTTCAATCTACCAGGATGAATTTTTTCTGTTTATTGTCTCTAATTTTTGCCTGGACCGCCCTTTCAGGTTTTCAGTCCACCGAGACGCTCATTTTTGCCTAAGTCGCCCTTTGCGGGTTTTCGACTTACCGAGCTGTTCTTTTGTATTTTTTAGACAAAGTATTTCTTGACTGCATCAGCATTCACAGGATATGGGAGTTCGTCACCATCCATGGTTGCAAGAGTCATGGCGCCGCCAGAAAATGTTCTTTTGACAACATACGGGCCTTCGTAATTAGGAGACCATTTGCCCCTAGAATCTGGTTGAAAAGACAAGATCTTTTTAAGCACGAGGTCACCTTCTCGAAATTCACGAGGTCGAACCTTTTTGTTGAAGGCTTGTTTCATCCTTGCTTGGTATAACTGTCCATGGCATAGAGCAGTCATACGTTTTTCTTCGATTAAGTTCAACTGATCGTATCTGCTTTGACACCATTCAGCCTCTGATAACTTAGTCTCCATGAGAACTCTCATTGATGGGATTTCAACTTCTACGGGGAGCACAGCTTCCATGCCGTATACTAGAGAAAAGGGAGTTGCCCCTGTTGAAGTACGCACTGAAGTACGGTACCCATGTAAAGCAAACGGCAGCATTTCATGCCAGTCTTTGTAAGTGACGACCATTTTCTGGACGATCTTCTTAATGTTCTTGTTGGCGGCTTCGACGGCGCCGTTCATTTTTGGTCTGTAAGGAGAAGAGTTATGATGCTCAATCTTGAATTCCTCACATAATTATTTCATCATTTTGTTGTTCAGGTTTGAACCATTGTCAGTAATGATCTTGCTGGGAACACCATATCGGCAAATGATGTTATTCTTGATAAACCTCACAACCACTTGTCTTGTAACATTGGCGTAAGATGCTGCTTCGACCCATTTGGTGAAGTAATCAATTGCTACCAAGATGAAACGATGACCGTTTGAAGCTTTCGGTTCGATCATTCCAATCATGTCGATACCCCACATGGAGAAAGGCCATGGAGATGAGAGAACATTGAGTAGAGTCGGTGGCACATGGATCTTATCTGCGTAGATCTGGCACTTGTGACATCTCTTCACGTGTTTACAACAATCAGATTCCATTGTCAACCAATAGTATCCTGCTCTTAAGATTTTCTTGGACATTGCATGCCCGTTTGAATGAGTTCCAAAGGACCCTTCATGCACTTCATGCATTAACATGTCTGCTTCGTGTCTGTCCACGCATCTGAGCAAAACCATGTCGAAATTTCTTTTGTATAGCACATCCCCGTTCAGGAAGAAACTGCCAGAAAGCCTCCTTAGAGTTTTCTTATCTTTGTTTGATGCCCCAAGTGGGTACTCTTGAGTTTGAAGGAAGCGTTTGATGTCGTGGAACCACGGTTTATCATCGATGACTGCTTCGGTTGCAAATACATAGGCGGGCCTTTCAAGGCGCGTGATTCTGACTGTAGGCATATCGTTCCAATGACTGACTTTGAACATGGAAGATAGAGTAGCCAAGGCGTCTGCCATTCGATTCTGATCTCGAGGTATATGATGCAATTCAACCTTGTTGAAGAAAGTCAACAGACGTCTTGCATAATCTCTGTAAGGAATCAAGCCAGGGTGGTAAGTTTCCCACTTGTCTTTGATTTGGTTAATCACGAGGGCTGAATCTCCATATATGTCGAGGATCTTGATCCTTAAGTCAATGGCTTCTTCGAGACCCATGATATAAGCTTCATATTCTGCGATGTTGTTGGTACAATCAAATAGCAGTCTGGCGGAGAACGGGATATGAGTACCCTTGGGAGTGATGATGATTGCCCCAATTCCATTGCCAAAAGTGTTTACTGCTCCATCGAAAATTAGGCCCCATCTTGATCCAGGCTCAGGACCTTCTTCGGGTAATGGTTCGTCACGATCTTTCATCTTTAAGTACATGACATCTTCGTCAGGAAAGTCAAACTTGAGAGATTGATATTCATTAATTGGTTGATGCGCCAAATGATCGGCGAGAATGCTTCCTTTGACCGCTTTTTGAGCATGGTATTCGATGTCATATTCGGATAACAGCATTTGCCATCGGGCAATCCTTCCTGTTAAGGCAGGCTTTTCAAAGACATACTTGATCGGATCCATTTTGGAGATTAACCAAGTAGTATTGTTGATCATGTATTGGCGGAGACGTTTTGAAGCCCAAGCCAAAGCACAACATGTTTTTTCGAGCATGGAGTAACGAGACTCATAGTCTGTAAATTTCTTACTCAAGTAATAGATGGCATGCTCCTGACGTTGAACTTAGCAGTGTTATCAACCAGCATGTCAATATGTGGTAATGGAAAATCATCTTTTGGACTGGCCTTGTTCAAGTCACGGTAGTCAACACACATTCTGACCTTTCCATCTTTCTTCGGAACTGGCACTATGTTGGCCAACCATTGAGGATACTCAGAGGTGACAAGAAAACCTGCATCGAGTTGCTTTTGAACTTCCACTTTGATCTTGTTTGCCATATCAGGGTGAGTCCTTCGTAATTTCTGCTTAACTGGCGGACATTCTGGCTTCAATGGCAGGTAATGCTGAACAATATTAGTATCCAACCCAGGCATGTCTTGGTAGGACCAGGCAAACACGTCAACATATTCTTTGAGAAGGTCTGTCAACTTACTCTTGACATCAGCATCAAGCAGCGATCCAATGGTCACTTCTTTTTTGTCTTCTTCAGAACCCAAGTTGATCTTTTCTAAAGGCTCTTTGTGAGGCAGAATGGCTCTTTCCTCGTGCTTAAGTAATCGAGAGATCTCGTCCGGGATCTCCTCTTCTTCCTCTTCTTCGGCTTCGAACACAGGAAACTCAAAGTTGGGAGAGGGCATAGGGTTATTGCATTCAATGGGTTTATCAATAGTAAATCTGCACATGTGATTTATATTTATTTCAGAAAATTTATGAATGCAAGAGTGTATGCAGATTTTTTTTTTTTTTTTTTTTTGAAATTTTTTTTTTTATTTTGGTTTTTTAGGATTACCATTTCCAGAAAAAGAGCAAAAAATAAAACATATAACGTAGGGAATTCAAAATGACACTTTATTTATGATTCATTTTTGAAACAAAGCCCTAAACACAAACTCATTTGTCTTGGGCAGGACAAAGAGGGAAACTTTTAAAACAAAGCCATATACACAAAGTTATTTGGGCGGAACATTTAAAAGCAAAGCCCTATAAAACATCTCTCTGCTTTGGGCAAGGCAGGAGGTCAAAATAACAGCGAGGTGATTACTTTGAGCGGCGAACAACATTCGGAACGTCGACAGCCTTCCAGTAGCAACGAACTCCTCTGTGTATTATGTATTCAGGAAAATTCTCCTCAGAATTATCTTCAGTATTGACATTGACCGCTGGTCGAGCAGGATTTGAAGGTCCTGGTTTGTCAACCTTGTTCTTTGTAGAGTTGAAACGGTCTTCTTCTACTTCTTGAAGAGCATAAGACGAGTCACAATCTTCAGAATTTTCAGGATGTATTTCCAGTCTTCAGGATGAAGAGACTCATTGTCAGCGACACTTTCTGAGTCAACTGCGGGACCATCTTCCCCTTCATCTTCAAAAATGGCATTTATGTGATAATAACCATCTTCAGGATTATAAATCTTGGCAGATGCATTGAATCCGAAATCTCCAGTGATTTCAGGTTGCTGAGAAAATTGACAGGGCTGATAAGCCTCTTCTGGTTGACTATTATATTCAAAGGAATCTCCCCATCCAGTTGGTTGGATATCCTCAATCGCAATCTTTGAACTTTCAGGCGCAGTATATTTCACCATATAATCGAATTTTCCACTTGGTTGTCCCAAGGTGTCCCAGATTTCTGCAGGAACAGGCTCAGTTTCTTTGCCATTGGATTCTTCTGAAGGAGGATATGGTTCTTCCTGAGATATATATCCCGAGTCATTGAGATAACATTTCCATTCTTCTTCAGGATCGGGTAGACCTTCTTCAATGCATTCTTCGATAAGGACATTGACCTCTTGAGGAATTGGGTTAAGGAATCCTTCACTAATGAATGTTTCTTTGATCGGACGAAGGGTTTCATCCTTCTTGGTGCAGTTTGAGAATGTTGGTGAACCTCCGAGACCTGCTCTAGTTTCATTCTTGGTCGGGATCACAACTTGCCCCCAGCCAGTGGTAGTTCCATCTTTCACTACTTTTACTGCATCTTTGTAAGAAGAGATTGATGCTTTCTTCTTGGAAGATTCATCTTCTAAAGAGAGACCTTGGAACTGCGTTCCTTCCTCACTGTCAGCACCAATGAAAGAGAAATTGGATAAATGGCTCACCATCAAGGCTTGCTCTCCACTTATTGTCACCAATTTTCCATTTGTTACAAATTTTAACTTTTGATGGAGCGTAGAAGTTACTGCCCCTGCTTCATGGATCCATGGTCGTCCTAACAGGCAGCTATAAGCAGCTTGAATGTCCATGACCTGGAAGGTGATTTGAAATGTATGTGGACCAATTGTCATGGGAAGGTTGACTTCGCCGATAACAGATTTTCGCGATCCATCAAATGCTTTGACAACTACACCACTGAACTTCATAGGCATTCCTTGGTAAGACAAGCGAGCAAGAGTTGTTTTTGGCATCACATTCAAGGAAGATCCGGTGTCTACCAACACATTGGACAAAGAGTCTGACTGACAGTTCATAGAAATGTGCAAAGCAAGATTGTGATTTTTACCCTCCTCGGGGAGTTCTTCATCACAGAAGCTTAAATTGTTGCAAGCTGTTATGTTAGCTATTATCCCATCAAAATGATCAACAGTCACATCATGATCTACAAAAGCTTGATCCAAGACCTTCATCAGGGCTTCCCTGTGGGCTTCTGAGTTCAACAGCAATGAAAGTATTGAGATTTTTGAAGGAGTCTGCATAAGCTGATCCACAATCTTGTATTCACTTCTTTTGATAAGCTTCAAAATTTCGTCAAAATCAGGATTCACATTGGTTCCACTGGACTGACCAACATCAGTGTTTGTATTACTGACAGGAGTTTCCACAAGATTCCCCACTGGTGTATTGACAGGATTTTGTCCGGTTGCAGGAGCAACAGGCTGTTTCGGAGGTAGTGGAGTATACACACGTCCACTTCTTGTTACTCGACTTACATCAGCGATGTTCACAACAGATGAAAGAGTAGGTAAAGGAACTTCTTGTCCATTCTTTATCATTGTAGCATTGTATTTGTATGGAACTGCCTTGTCAGAGTCATAGGGAACAGATCCAGGTAGACAAATGATCAAAGGAGTAACAGGAACCTTCGGCTTGTTGTAAGTAACTTCCATGCGCTCAGGCATGTTGAAATGAGGAACGATGACGTTAACTGTAGGCATTTCCGAGTTGATATCTGAGACTAAAAGCTCATGCGGATAACATCCTATCATGTTAACTTCATTTTCATCCCTATTTCTGTAGATCTGAATAGTACCATTATCCAACAGCACTTGGAGATCTCTTCTCACAATCGAACATCCGTGAGGATCTACACAACATGTGCTACAGGAACCATATTGATGTTGGCGAAAACTCGGCCCTCGACAGAGAGTGGCGTGCATTTGTACCAAATCGGCTCTTGAGAAATTGATATTATAGACTCGGTACGGACCAGGACATCCATACACCATGTTTACAACATGCCCTCCATGATTGGGCAGCGGATTTGCTTGCACATTAGGATTCAAATTTCTGAAAGAGAGGAGATTAGACCTAACCAACCTCTGAACTTCATATTTCAAGGCTATGCAATGCTCAAGATCATGGCCAGGTGCTCCTTGATGATAAGGGCATGAGACCTCAGCTTTGTACCACCATGGGAGTCTCTCAGGTACTGGTGGTGGTGCTTTAGTTTGAATAAGGCCTCTTTCAATTAGTGCAGGGTACAATTCTGTGTACGTCATTGGAATTAGATCGAACTGTGGAGCTCTTTGTACACGATTCTGATTATTGTTAAACTGCTGAACCTGTGGTCGAGGCTGTTGTTGAAACTGCGGAGTAAATCCCGGATTCGGTGCGGTATTGACGGCTGGTGCAATAGCAGCTACCTGTTGTTGACGATTGACATTTCCTCTTGGCCTCCCTTGGGATACCATGTCAACACTTTGTTCCTTCTTCTTTTGGAAACCACTTCCGAACTTTTTGGTTCCGCTTGAAGATCCACCTTCTTTAGTCAGACGTCCGGTTCGGACTCCTTCTTCTAAACGCATACCCATGTTTACCATCTCGGTGAAATCACTTGGAGCACTAGCAATCATGCGTTCATAATAAAACGGACTGAGAGTATTCAAGAATATCTTTGTCATCTCTTTCTCTTTTAACGGTGGATTAATCTGAGCAGCAGTTTCTCTCCATCGTTAGGCATACTCTTTGAAAGCTTCATGGTCTTTCTGAGCCATGGATCGAAGCTGGTCTCTGTCTGGAGCCATATCCGAGTTATACTTGTATTGTCGGACAAAGGCCTCACCTAGGTCATTGAAAGTCCGAATATTGGTGCTATCCAAGCCTGTGTACCACTTCAGTGCGGCACCAGTCAAACTGTCTTGAAAGTAATGGATAAGCAACTGATGATTATCTGCATAAGTAGACATCTTTCTAGCATACATCACAAGATGGCTTTGCGGACAAGAACTACCTTTGTACTTCTCAAAGTCAGGGACCTTGAATTTAGCAGGTATTTGTACACTGGGAACCAAACATAGCTCCTGGGCATTCTTTCCAAACAAATCTTTTCCACGGATAGCTTTAACTTCCAGCTGCATCTTGTTAAACTGCTCTTGGAGATCTCCCACAAGATTACGCTGATTTGTGCTATCACCTTGATCATGATAAATCTCATTGCCATCATAAGGAACAGTGTGAACCATAGGAGTCGGAACCGTCATAGTGGGTTGAGAAAGTGCCATAGTGACTTGAGAAAAAGTTACCCCCTGATTTGGAGTGAACTGTGAACTTTGTGCAGCAGGCGCTTCAGTTGTGGATGTTTGAACCCCAGAAACATTATGGCGGAATCCTGTACCAAAACTGAAAGGCGGGCCCCAACCTTCTGGCATGGAGAAAGATGGAATACCGAATGCAACTGTAGAAACCGGAGTAGTGACTTCAGATGTTACTGTTGCTTGACTGTTGGGTGGCGGCGGCTGATTCTGTGCGGCCATTAAGGAGTCAACCAGAGTAGTGAGACTTTCCAACTTTTCCTGAAGGGTGGTCACTGTACCACGAAGCTCAATATTCTCTTGTTCAGAGTGTTCCATTACTCTTCTTCTGTTTGAACGAGTATTGTATCTGTGATCTGATTGCGAGCGCGGTCGAGAAACTTTGAGACGCGACAGCTTGACGATCTAATGGAGAAAGATCCAAAAGATGAGACTCTATACAACAGACTCGATATGCAGAATGATGTATGCAAAAAGAAATTTATGATTTTTCCAAACATTTTAAAGATTATTTCCTTGCAAACATTTGAACACAAACAATTCTTTTATTCATTCATTTTTTTTTATTTTTTATTGCAATAATGGGAAATGTTACAACACTGGAGCGTAGCTCCTTACAAAAGCAAATGATAAATAAAAAAGCTAAACAATCCTAAGCATCTTCATCAGACGAAGAACCAAATGCATTGTGCAGCTTGAGCTTCATGATTTCTTTCCCATAGTGAGCTTTCAATTCGGCCTTTTCAGCTCTCAGCTTGTCAACAACATTCTTCCAATCATCAGGAGTCGGGGCGTTGCTTGTCGAGCCTTCCAGATTTTTCTTGCTTTCTTTGATGTACCTCTTGATTGCAGCGTCTTTCTGACGAATCTTCTCATCTTTACTCATGAGCCATCCATCTTGATAATAGAGAGTTTCTTCGTGATCTTTCACTCTTTTCTTCAACTTTCTATTTTCCACCTCAGTGCTACGAAACTTTTCTTCCCAAGCATCTTTTTCTGTCCTCATTTTAGCCAAAGTGTCTTGGTATTCTTTCATAGTGGGAATGTTGGGTCGTTGAGACACTGCAGGAAACATGGGTTTTTCATAAGTATAAGGCATTTGGAACTCTTTTGCTCTTTTCTTTACCCAGCAGGTGTAGGCGTCCATGGCAATGCAATTTCTTTCCTCACCTTTTTCTTTCCATCGGATGTCGTACCAAGCTCTCACCATTCTCGCTTTCAACCTTTTAGGATTATCCCCTTCTCGGTAAAAGTATCCTTCCACTGAGGGACCAGCAGGTTTAACTGAATTTGCATACCCGAGTTGTCGTCGGGCTAGGACCGGATTATAGTTAATTCCTCCTTGTGTACCAATGAGGGGTACGTTGGCGAACTCTCCACAACTATCAATGGTTTCTGTACCACAGCGAGCCAAGGTATACCAACGAATATCATGATTAGTAAGAGACATAAGTCTTCGAGGCCAACGCAAGCCTTCTCGGTTTTCTGTGAAAATAGGAGACTCAGGTAAGTGTGAAACAATCCATTTGAACAACAAAGGTGCACAACATATAATGATTCCACCGCCTTGGCGATTCCTATGATGGACAGAGAAATACATGTCACCAAGTAAAGTCGGAACAGGATTTCCAATCAGGAAGATCTTTATGGCATTGATATCAACAAAGTTGTCGACATTGGGAAACAGAACCAACCCATAGATGAGCAAGGCTAGTATAGCTTCAAAAGCTATCATGCTACCAGTTTCGATGAAATCAAAGGCTTTCTTTATCAGGAAGTGTGAGGTTAAACCCGGGAGGTTTCCTTTGGTAGTCCAATTACTCTCTACTTCAGACTTTTTCAAATGGGTACTTGCTGCAATGACGTGTGACTTAGGAATGGCTTCCAAACCATTGAAGGGTATTTTGTCAGACACAGGGATACCCAAAAGATTGGCATATTCTTCCAAGGTCGGTACCAACTGGTAGTCTGGAAAGGTAAAACACCGGTAGACGGGATCATAGAACTGAACCAGAGTTTTGAGAAGTCCTTCATCAACATGAGTGTTCAAAATAGGCAAAAGCTTTCCATGGCTTTAAGGATCTTGTACAGAAGATGCTAACTCTATCAGTCTTTCTACATCAGGCGCTTCGAAACCGTACTTTTTGGTATACCTTTTTTCCATAACTTAATCCTATAATGTTTGCAAAGAAAATTCTCTAAATTTTTTGGAAAAATCATGTTTTTATGGAAAAAGATGGGTTTTTTAATGAATGTATGAATGCATGGATGCATGGATGCCACATATTCAAACATGGTAAAGCAAACATGGTAGTTCAAACATGGTAACATGGTACTACAAACATGGTATACAAACATGGTAACGCAAACATGGTAACGCATAGGTTCAACGGTCCAGCGTCACGAGCATGAGGTCAGAGAACCAAAAATGGGATAGTTCTAGTTAATCACCTGCACAACATGTTCTACTGATACGTCAGAGTCTACATTTTTCTTTCGGATATTACCGGCCTTCCACAATTAAACTCATGAGCCAGTAATATTCTCAAGAAAAACTCGTCTGAGTGTGGTTCTCCGCATGACAACTAATCCAAGTCTTCACCTGAATAGTTTCTGCACCACAACCTAATAAGGCCAGGATGGGTTGGGGTTCTACGGCCAACTCAGCTTCTACAGTTCAATGAAAGTAATAATGTCTTCGCTACGAAACATGCTAAACATATATTACCAACAAGGAACCTCCACTGAGCGGAAGGATTCTCACGTGCGCCTGCACATGACTATACCCTCCACCTAATTTCTTATGTGTACTTAATCCGGGTTAGGATTTGTCCATAATGTATCACTTGTAACAGAACCACGCAAGTAACAGAACCAGAACCACACATATAACAAAAAATGAAATGAAAAATAAAGCAAATAGAATTAACCCTTCCTTTGGAAACAATAAAAAGATGGTCCCCAGTGGAGTCGCCATTTTTCTGTCGCGGGCGAAAAATCGTTTTGTTCCTTTTTTTTGTGGATGAGACACCTGATGCCTTCTTTGGGCTCGAGTGCTCATAAAAAATGATTTTTCTTTTGTATCGACCAAACTTTTTATTATTTCCAAAGGAGGAAAAGGAAAAAAGCTGCAATAACCTAAAAGTGGGGGGAGAGATCTTTGGGTAAGAGGGTTGGTTATACGAAGGGAAGGTATTAGCACCCAACGTATCTATAGTACTCTATAGGTTTCTTTGCTTTGTTTTTCATTCCATGTTATTGAGAGGTTCTTGTGAAATAGGTGGGACCTAAGGTGTTTGTTTGATTATGCTCGCAAAGATCATCGCGATCCTCTGCATACATATCCCCTAGAGGGAATCAGAGCATCTGTAGCTCGGGGTCTACGGGTGCTAAGGTTTGAATGGTTTTTTTTGTTTTGTTTTGCTCGCCAAGGATCGACCTTGTGCCTACGTATTCTCAAAGGGATGTTGAGAAAGTCAGAGCAATCGTAGTTCCCACTTATGCTAGTGGAAGCAAAGGAAAATAGACAAATGTCGTCTAAATGCTAGATGTATCTATATCATCACATACATCTGTTTGATTTTTGTTTGTTTAACCAGCCTTGTGGCAAAAACTTTCAATGAAGTCAGCCTTGTGACAAAAAGTTTTGATTAATCAGCCAGCCTCGTGGCAAAAGTTTCAATGAAGTCAGCCTTGTGACAAAAACTTTGATTAATCAGCCAGTATGGTGGCAAAACGGTTTGATTGATTAGCCAGCCTTGTGGCAAAAAGAAGTTTGATTGATTAGCCAGCCTTGTGGCAAAAAAGTTTGATTTTGATTGATTGATTGTTTGTGATGATATAGAAGAGATACTCCTAGCATAGAGATGAAAAATGTCTAATCTCCTAGGGTATTTGATTTGGATATTGGGGATGCTTATAAGAAGCCCGTGGGTCCTTGTACGAAGCCCAAGAGGAGGCTATCCGAGGGTCCTTGCATTGTAAGCCCAAGAGGAGGCTATGGGAGGGACAATCCAGGGTCCTTGCATTGTAAGCCCAAGAGGAGGCTATGGGAGGGTCACTCGTTTGTACAAAGCCCAAGGGGAGGCATGGTATAGTTGGTTTGAGCTGTAACACCCTTCTAATACCCCGCATAATAATAGAAAATAATCAGAGTTAACATGAAAAAGGGCATTACAACTTCCAATTAATTCAAACAATAATACTCATGTCATGCCATAAAGGAGAACGTCACCCAAATTTATTCAGATTCATCATGTTAACACAGCGGAATTATCTTTAACATCTGAATAACAAACAGCCAAGTCACAGACTTAAAGCATCAACATACAAATCCATCCAAAATAAAAAGTTCAACAAATAATTCTAAACGACGCCCCCAGTGTTACACGACCAGAGCATGACACGGACCCAACTGACTCTAACGAACTACTTGACGAGCTAATCCTCACCAAGTACGAGAGCTACTCCTCAATCTGAAAAATAACAACAGTAAGGGTGAGTCTCATTCACATTTAACTAATGTTATAAGATATAAATAATAAAATATCATTTCACATGCCATACACCCAATCACAGTTATGATCAGATTCAAACCATACAATCAGTAAACCAACAATCAACAGCACATATTATAACATTGGACAACCTTCCATTCATGTTATAATATCACAAACAACCTAATGCAATGCAACTACATGCATGTGGTACCAAAATCTGGGATATAACCCAACTCACCGATCCACCATCATCAAGGATACGGTAACACACACTCACTAATTCCTCACAATGGGAATTAGCTACCACTGATCCACCATCGTCAAGGACCAGCCACATAATGATTATGAATGCATGCATCAACCATAACATGCTCATCACCCACATACATCAATTAATGTCATAATCATCAATAAGACACATATTTATACCAACAATACATGTACAATAGACACCAGTTACAACCACAACATTATACAGGTAAACATTCATTAGTGTACCTATAAACATATCCTACCACAAACAATTAAGCTCTGTGTTTTTAAAAATAGTTCGAGCCACAACTCAAAACACCATTTGATTATATAAATTATCTGATTAGCTTCACTGTACTCGAAACGGCACCAAAATCCGGTTTACGGTTTAAAAGTTACACCTCTTTAAAACTTTTCAAATGGACAGTCGCAACAACTAACAGCACGCGGCGCCACACACGGTTCGCGGCGCGGAACGAATAGGAACTACGCCTTCGCGGCGCAAACAAAGGTTCGCGGCGCGGAACGAATAAAAACTACGCCCTCGCGGCGCGGTCATATGCTCGCGGCGCGTACTGAGCGCAACAAAGCTTCCTGGCCTTTTGCCAAGCTGTTCGCGGCGCCAACTCCTGGACGCGGCGCGAACTGGCGAATCCCAGCGCTCCGAATAGCAGAAAACAGCCTGCGATTTTACCCTTCCTTCACCAAATCATTACCAATTCAACCCATTCCAATCAGATTTCGCATACAGTACAACAAACACATATTATAGCACATTATAATACATTTAAACCATCCAAATAACATCATTACACGAATCAGCATATTCATTACGTGTAAATCCTCCCAAAACCTAACATTTCTACAACCTAAGCACAACCCAATTGGTACGGATAACACGATCAATTCTATCATATTATCTATAATCCCATAATAGAAGATAAACGGAAGAGTCCCCCCTTACCTGAAGGTTGATTCTTCGTTCTTCCTCGGTCGCACTTCTCCGTTCCTCTTCTCTTTTCACGTTCAAACTTCTTTTCCCAATACTGTAACCTTCTCTATTCTACCACTCCTTCTATTTTATTAAGAATAAAATAAAATTATTTTAATTAGTAATAGGGCCTACCAATGCACCCCCTCCCTTACTAACCACAACTCAAGCCCAATTGCTTAATTCCTCATAATTCAATTAATTTAATTAAACTAAATTATGAAAATAAATGGAGTGTTACAACTCTCCCCCACTAAATAGTTTTCGTCCTCGAAAACATACCTTAGGCAAATAACTCTGGATAGGAATCCTTCATCTGACTCTCCAATTCCCAAGTCACATTCCCACCTGCTGGTCCTCCCCAAGCTACTTTGACCAGTGCTATCTCCTTGCCACGCAATTGTTTCAGCCTTCGGTCTTCAATCCCCATAGGCAAAGTTTCAACTGTCAGATTGTCCTTTACCTGTACATCATCGACTTGGATCACATGAGATGGATCAGCAATGTATTTCCTCAACTGTGATACGTGGAATACATCATGCAGATTCGCAAGCGTCGGTGGCAACGCAATACGATACGCCACTTCTCCCACCCTCTCCGTAATCTGGAACGGACCAATGAATCGCGGAGTCAACTTCCTTGATTTCAGTGCTCTACCAACACCAGTTGTGGGGGTCACCCTCAAGAACACATGATCTCCTGCTTGAAATTCAAGTGTCCTCCTCCTTTTATCATGATAACTCTTCTGACGACTCTGAGAAGTCTTCATCTTCTCCTGAATCATCTTGATCCTTTCTGTTGTCTCCTGAACAATTTCCGGCCCAATCACGGCACTTTCGCCAGATTCATACCAACATAAAGGCGTTCTACACCTCCGACCATACAAAGCTTCAAACGGAGCCATACCAATGCTCGAGTGAAAACTATTATTGTAAGTAAATTCGATCAAGGGTAGATAACTATCCCAAACACCGCCTCTTTCCAACACACAAGCACGCAACAAATCTTCTAGTGATTGAATAGTTCTTTCCGTCTGTCCATCCGTCTGCGGATGATAAGCAGAACTCAATCTCAGCTTAGTACCCAAAGCCCTCTGCAAACCTTCCCAGAATCTGGATGTAAACCTTGGATCTCTATCCGACACGATACTCGAAGGAATACCATGTAAACTCACTATCCTGTCAATATACAATTGAGCCAGCTTCTCCATTGGGTAATCCATTCTCATTGGTATAAAGTGAGCAGACTTTGTCAACCTGTCTACAATAACCCAAATAGCTTCACAATTCTTCACCGTCCTCGGCAAACCTGAAACAAAATCCATAGATATACTATCCCACTTCCATTCTGGAATAAATAACGGTTGCATAGCTCCATACGGTTTCTGATGCTCAATCTTCGACTTCTGGCAAGTCAGACAAGCATAGACAAATTCAGCTATTTCCTTTTTCATTCCAGGCCACCAAAACAGCTTCTTTAAGTCATGATACATCTTGGTAGCACCAGGATGAATACTCAATCCGCTACGATGTCCTTCTTCAAGAATACTCTTCCTCAATTCGGCAACATCAGGAACACAAACACGATTACCAAACCTCATTATACCATTCTCGTCGATTCTGAATTCACCTCCTTTATCTTGATTAATCAGAGTCAACTTATCAACCAACTCTACATCAGTCTTCTGACCTTCTCGGATTTCCTCAAGAATACTACTAGTCAGCTTCAGCATACCCAATTTAACACTGGTAGGAGTGTCTTCACATACTAAACTCAAATCTCGGAATTGCTCAATTAAATCCAATTCTCTCACCATAAGCATAGACATATGCAAGGACTTCCTACTCAATGCATCGGCAACAACATTTGCTTTACCCGGATGATAATTCAGTTCAAAATCATAATCCTTGAGAAATTCTAACCATCTTCTTTGTCTCATATTCAACTCTTTTTGGTCAAAGAGGTACTTCAAACTCTTGTGATCACTAAATACTTCAAACCTTGAACCATATAGGTAATGCCTCCACAACTTCAACACAAATACCACTGCTGCCAACTCTAAGTCATGAGTCGGATAGTTTCTCTCATGCACCTTGAGTTGTCTCGACGCATAAGCGACTACCTGTTGATTCTGCATCAGTACACCTCCTAATCCTGACAACGAAGCATCACAATAAACAACAAAAGATTCCGCCGGATTTGGAAAAATTAAGATCGGCGCACTAGTTAACCTCTTCTTCAACTCTTGGAATCCTTCTTCACATTTCGAATCCCAAACAAACGCTTGACCCTTCCTAGTCAACTTAGTTAACGGTAATGCTAACTTTGAAAAACCTTCAATGAACTTTCTATAGTAACCCGCCAGACCAAGGAAACTACGGATTTCGGAAACTGACCTCGGAGCTTCCCACTGAGACACTGCTTCTACTTTCGTTGGGTCAACGGCAATACCATCCTTGGAAATTACATGCCCAAGAAAGCTCACTTCGTTTAACCAGAACTCACACTTTGACAGTTTTGCAAAAAGTTTCTTTTCCTTCAATAGTTCCAATACCACTCTAAGATGATCCGCATGCTCTTTTTCATTCTTAGAATATATTAAAATATCATCAATAAATACTACTACGAACTGATCCAGATAAGGATGGAAGATCCTATTCATATACTCCATGAAAACCCCCGGCGCATTGGTTACTCCAAATGGCATCACTGTATATTCGTAATGACCATACCTCGTTCTAAATGCTGTTTTCTGAATATCGTCCGTCTTCACCCGAATCTGATGATATCCCGACCTCAAGTCAATTTTGCTGAACACACATGCTCCAACTAGTTGATCCATCAAGTCGTCAATCCTCGGCAAGGGATACCGATTCTTGATAGTAACCTTGTTGAGTTGTCTGTAATCCACACACAACCTCATTGAACCTTCTTTCTTCTTCACTAGTAACACCGGTGCACCCCACGGTGAGACACTAGGACGAATAAATTTCTTCTCAAGTAAATCTTCCAATTGATTCTTCAACTCATTCAATTCCGATGCCGACATACGATAAGGTGCCATCGACACAGGATTAGTTCCAGGAATTAGTTCAACAGCAAATTCTACCTCCCTCTCTGGCGGCAATTCTCTTACATCTTCTGGAAAGACTTCTGGAAATTCACATACTACTGGTAAGTCACTACTCACCGCTTTCTTTTTCACTTCCATGGATGCAATCAACATGAACACGACAGCCCCGTCCTTCATTGCTTCATCCACTTGTCTAGCCGTCATCGCTAAATCCTCAACACTGACATCTTCAGGAAAAATAACCGTCTTCGTGAAACAATTGATATGAACCCGATTAAATTGCAACCAATTCATACCCAAGATAACATCAAGTTGTTCCAATGGAAGGCACACTAAGTCCATTCCGAACTCTCTACCAAAAATATCAATTGGACAGTTCAAACAAGCGAACGAAGTAGTCACTGAACCCGACGCAGGAGTGTCAATGACCATACTTCCATTAATCTCAGATATTTCCAAATTCAATCGTTTAGCACAATCCAATGAAATAAACGAGTGAGTTGCCCCAGTATCTATTATTGCAATTAAAGGAGTGCCATGGATAAAACACGTACCTTTAATCAACCGATCCTCTGGAGTAGTCTCTGAACCAGATAAGGCGAACACCTTACCACCAGCTTGATTCTTCCTCGGCTTAGGACACTTAGGACTGATATGACCTTCTTCCCCGCAGTTGAAACAAGTTACAGTGTTCCCTTTGCACTCAATAGCAATGTGACCTGCCTTTCCACATCTATAGCACTTCTTTTCCTCACTTTTGCATTCGTGAATGCGATGTCCAGGTTCTCCACACTTGAAGCACTTAATAGGGGCACTAGAGTCTCCCCCACTAGGCTTCTTCCAGCCTCCAGCTTTCTGGTTACCCTTACCATAAGGCTTACCACGATCCATATGCTTTTTCCCTTTCCTGTCGACTAACTCGCGAGAGTGCGACGACTTCAGTTTAATATTGTCCTCTTCAAAGATTCGGCTGCAGTCAACCAAATCGACAAACCTGCGAATCCTCTGGTATCTGATACCCTGTTTAATCTCATCGCGGAGACCATTCTCAAACTTAACACACTTCGAGAATTCACTAGCCTCATCATTATTGTAGTGGACATAATACTTTGCTAGCTCCACAAACTTGGACGCATACTCTGGCACAGTCATGTTACCTTGTGTCAGCTCCAAAAATTCAATCTCTTTCCTGCCTCTAACATCCTCAGGAAAGTACCTCCGCAAGAATTCTCTCTTGAACACAGCCCAAGTGATTGCAACACCTGCAGCTTGCAGTTCGTCCCTACTAGCCATCCACCAATCATCAGCTTCTTCAGACAGCATGTGAGTCCCATATCTCACCTTCAGATTTTCGTCACAATCAATCACCCGAAAGATCCTTTCAATCTCTTTCAGCCACTTCTGGGCGCCTTCGGGATCGTGAGTGCCTTTGAACAACGGAGGGTTGTTCCTCTGAAAACTATTCAGCTGCCTGTCAGCACCAATTCCAGCTCCATTGGCATTCCCTCCCAGCACACCAGCAATCATGCCTAGAGCCTCAGCGATAGCATCATCGTTTCTTCCTCCTCTTCCAGCCATTGTTCTGCTAAATATCAAACAATATCTATTAGAACAAGAAGTATCGACAGTGTCAACCTTACACTAATCGCATACGAGGGATTAACCGACACTAAGACTCTGACTCAAACGACCGACAATGCTCTGATACCACTATTGTAACACCCTTCTAATACCCCGCATAATAATAGAAAATAATCAGAGTTAACATGAAAAAGGGCATTACAACTTCCAATTAATTCAAACAATAATACTCATGTCATGCCATAAAGGAGAACGTCACCCAAATTTATTCAGATTCATCATGTTAACACAGCGGAATTATCTTTAACATCTGAATAACAAACAGCCAAGTCACAGACTTAAAGCATCAACATACAAATCCATCCAAAATAAAAAGTTCAACAAATAATTCTAAACGACGCCCCCAGTGTTACACGACCAGAGCATGACACGGACCCAACTGACTCTAACGAACTACTTGACGAGCTAATCCTCACCAAGTACGAGAGCTACTCCTCAATCTGAAAAATAACAACAGTAAGGGTGAGTCTCATTCACATTTAACTAATGTTATAAGATATAAATAATAAAATATCATTTCACATGCCATACACCCAATCACAGTTATGATCAGATTCAAACCATACAATCAGTAAACCAACAATCAACAGCACATATTATAACATTGGACAACCTTCCATTCATGTTATAATATCACAAACAACCTAATGCAATGCAACTACATGCATGTGGTACCAAAATCTGGGATATAACCCAACTCACCGATCCACCATCATCAAGGATACGGTAACACCCACTCACTAATTCCTCACAATGGGAATTAGCTACCACTGATCCACCATCGTCAAGGACCAGCCACATAATGATTATGAATGCATGCATCAACCATAACATGCTCATCACCCACATACATCAATTAATGTCATAATCATCAATAAGACACATATTTATACCAACAATACATGTACAATAGACACCAGTTACAACCACAACATTATACAGGTAAACATTCATTAGTGTACCTATAAACATATCCTACCACAAACAATTAAGCTCGGTGTTTTTAAAAATAGTTCGAGCCACAACTCAAAACACCATTTGATTATATAAATTATCTGATTAGCTTCACTGTACTCGAAACGGCACCAAAATCCGGTTTACGGTTTAAAAGTTACACCTCTTTAAAACTTTTCAAATGGACAGTCGCAACAACTAACAGCACGCGGCGCCACACACGGTTCGCGGCGCGGAACGAATAGGAACTACGCCTTCGCGGCGCAAACAAAGGTTCGCGGCGCGGAACGAATAAAAACTACGCCCTCGCGGCGCGGTCATATGCTCGCGGCGCGTACTGAGCGCAACAAAGCTTCCTGGCCTTTTGCCAAGCTGTTCGCGGCGCCAACTCCTGGACGCGGCGCGAACTGGCGAATCCCAGCGCTCCGAATAGCAGAAAACAGCCTGCGATTTTACCCTTCCTTCACCAAATCATTACCAATTCAACCCATTCCAATCAGATTTCGCATACAGTACAACAAACACATATTATAGCACATTATAATACATTTAAACCATCCAAATAACATCATTACACGAATCAGCATATTCATTACGTGTAAATCCTCCCAAAACCTAACATTTCTACAACCTAAGCACAACCCAATTGGTACGGATAACACGATCAATTCTATCATATTATCTATAATCCCATAATAGAAGATAAACGGAAGAGTCCCCCCTTACCTGAAGGTTGATTCTTCGTTCTTCCTCGGTCGCACTTCTCCGTTCCTCTTCTCTTTTCACGTTCAAACTTCTTTTCCCAATACTGTAACCTTCTCTATTCTACCACTCCTTCTATTTTATTAAGAATAAAATAAAATTATTTTAATTAGTAATAGGGCCTACCAATGCACCCCCTCCCTTACTAACCACAACTCAAGCCCAATTGCTTAATTCCTCATAATTCAATTAATTTAATTAAACTAAATTATGAAAATAAATGGAGTGTTACATGAGCTCTTAGAGCGATTTCACCGGGAAACCATACTCTATGTCCTAACCTAAACTAAGGGAGATTCTTTGCACGAAGCCCAATAGGAGGCTATGGGGAACCTAGTGTTGTACTAAGTTGAACAAGTATATAACACAATCACAAGTATGAACAAGTACGAACAAACATGAACAAGTACATGAACAAATATGAACAGTTATATATATATGACAGAGTGTGTGTATATAATGGAGTTTATGAAGGAAATATACCTGTAAGCATGATCCATTTGTAAACACGGGGCTCGGGACTCACACTCGGGGAGAAGTCCACTTGAGTTTATTCACAACTATGTAAACAGGTATTTACAAGGGGCTTGGGACTTATACCTACATGGAGGCCCATGGTATTTTTGGGAAGATTTAAAGAAAACCTTCATTTTTGGTTTGTTACTCAAAGTTTAGAAAAACAGATTGAGATATGTACAAAAATGTGTGTGTACAATGAAATACCTAATTTCATGTACAGGAATGGGTATGTACAAAAGGGGCTTGGGACTTATACCTACATGGAGGCCCATGGTATATTGAAAAGTTTTGAAGTTTCTTTGAAGTTTTGTTGTTTTGAAAATGATTTGAAAATTGTTTGAAAAGATTTTTGTTTTGAAGTTTTATTGTTTAAAGAAAAAAACAAACTGTACAAAAAGAAAAGAAATGGGACTTACACTCTCTAATATTCGAGAGGCCCCACTTCGTTTTGAAAATCAATTGATCAATTAAAAAGATTTAATCAAAAAGAAGTGGTTTATCGTTTTGAAAAAGAATCGCGATCGCTCGTCTTAAAACGATTTGAATTTGACAAAAGTCAACTTAATTAAGTTAAAACAAGTTTTAATGCTTAATTAAGACCTAAATGATTAGGGTTTGATCACAAAAAATATTTACAAGTGATTAGGTTAAAAATTAAATGAAAAACAATATTTAAAGTAATTAAAAACACTTAAAAATGTATCGTTTTAAACCTAATTAAAAACATATTAAATAAATCTTTTTTTTGTGATTTTTTTTGATATTCATAAAATATATGTGTTAAATAAAGAGTGTACAAAAAATGAATGAAAAATGAATTAATTTGATGTGTTAATTAATTAATTGAAGTTGTAAAAGAAAATGAAAGAAAATAGTGTTAAAAAAAAGAGGGTTTGGTCTCACAAGGGTTTGAACCCACGACCTGGAGGTTACCAACCAAAACACTTGCCAACTGAGCTGCGCGCGCAGCTTGTAAATAACACGCTTCCATTTAATTATATTTTAAAACGAACCATTTGAATTTCTGAACAAAAAAATGGCGCCAAGAATACATCCCTAACTTGATTTTGAATTTTCTGAAAACTGAGTTGTTTTGATCAATCAAAGGGTCTATCTCACTCGGTTTTTCACGAGGAACATGATGGTGCCCTCATAATTCATTTATTTTCACTCTAAGGGGGTCAATTTTGTGATGAACACGAAGAACCCTAAAACTGAAATTCAATGTGAAATCGTGTATGATCATGATATGATGCAATTGATTGAGGGTTATTATTCAATGATGGTGCAGAAACAAGATGGTAACTCAGTTTTTCATTTATGATGCATGTATGATAGAGTTTGAAGTTCATGAGCACTTACCTCAAAAACGACCAAGCTGGAGATTGAATTTTGCAAAGGAGGTGTTCCAGTTGTTGTTTCTTGATCTGGACAGCATCAATGGACCTTCTGGAACATGTTTGAATGCTTGGAACAGTTTGAATTCACTTGAGCAAGGCCATGGAACCCGATCTGCAGAAGCTTCAAGTATGGATCGAGCTTGATGATTATGAGGTTACAGGTTGATGGTGAGTGTTTGGATAGTTCATATGAAGTATATGGATGGTGTTTGAAGTGTTAGTTTGGACAGAAATAGCCTGGAATTGATTTTGGCATGATAAGGCTTATTATGTGCATATATGGAAGTGAGGTGGTGATTTTGAGATTTGAGGTGTTTTGGGGTGTGTGAATGGATCAAACACATCCCATATGATGTTTGTGGCTTGTGAGAAGCATCACTTTGCTCAGAACTTGCAAGGTTTAGAGGTTGAGTTTTCTACCTCTTTGAAAACTATGAAACTTGTAATTCAAGAAAGAAAGAGAAAACCTATGCTTTGTGAGTTTTTGGTGTGAATTGAAGAGTGGAAATGACCTCTATTTATAGGCCAAGAGTTCTGAACTCAGAACTTTGCAACTTGCTTCAAGAAGTGATGATTTGGCATTTGGAGATAGAAAGGAATCTTACCATTTAATGCATATGGTTAAAGTAACTAAACCATGGTTATTTTGGCCAAGCTTCTTATCTCTTTCCATTCTGATCTCAAATCAGAAAATATCATTCAATCATTGCTTTGGTGTGTCATTGCTTGAATTATAGGCCATATAGTATTGAACTTAGTGAAAATGGCTTGTAATTTCATGCATAATGACCTCTAATTGCAAAATTCAAAACCATGGCTACACTCCATATTTTTTCATGCTCTTGGACATTTTGGAAAGCTCATGTTACACACTTCAAAACCCTAGTTGAAAGTTTCTTCAAGACCTTTAAGGAAATGGGTGAAAAAAATCCATGAACTTTGAAGAAAATGAAGTTTTAAGTGAAATTTTCAAAAAGTACCAACTTTAAAGCTCCATATCTCTTAAATGGTTGATCTTATGGAAAAAAATTATATGTGTCAAAGTTGTTTATTGGATCAAAATCTACAACTTTCATGTTGGAAGTTTTTTTCAGTTTGTAGGTGAAATTTTGAGTTATTCCCTTCCAAAGTTTGGAAAAAACCATGAAAAACACTTAGAAAAATTTTCTAAGTATGAAAGTCAAACTTTTGACTTTTTGATTCTTGATTGATTTTCTTGATTTTTCTTGATCAAATGACTTCTCATATCATATATTGATGATTTAAAACTTCAAAAGTCATGGTTGACCAAAATTCCCCAAAAGTCAATGGTGATCTTGTACAGTTGACTTTTTCAGACGAATCGCATTTCTGGAGATTTCAAATGAAACAGGTTATCCTCACCATATGAATGGTATGAATGGATCATATTGAGGCATTAGAGGATATTGAGCCATGGTTTGAGTTGTGGCACCATGTCCTGATTAAAAAGGCAGTTGTTCAGTAAATTAGGTCAAAAACCCTAATTGTCGACCTGATGAAATTGATGACTGTGGATCTTGAATTGAGATGTAATTTCCATTGGATATTGTCATAGAGATTATTTGAGGATGATTGAAACCTTTGATTGACTTCCTGGGGATTTTTAGGGTTTCCCAAATGTGATCCCTGATTTTGGTCCCTGATAGTTCAAAATTCTAATCTGATGATCTGAGATTTCACTGTTGATCAATCCTTGTGTAGGAGATGTTATGAGCCAATGGATTAGGTCAAAATGATGCACTTGTGGTCTTGAGGTCATGTCCCAAGTCATTAGGTCAATCTCTGAGCAAAAGTCAAGAGTATGCTATCTTCAGTCAAAACCCTAATCTGGTTGATTCAGAGCCTCTGAGCTTGTTGAGATGGATTTTGAGGACCAAATGTTAATTGTTGATTGAAGATGATTCATTTGAGATGAAGGGAGAACAAAACCCTAATTGATTGTTACTTGTACTGATGAGTGATTTCCTGATTAAATCCCTGCTGAGTCACAAGTAGCAAACACAAGCTATGCCATTTGTTAGAGATGCAAATGATGCATATGCAATGATATGAGGTGGTATCTTAGGTCAAAAATTGGGGCATGACACACGGGCACCCGTGTTGCTTCACTGTTTTTCCATTCTTCTTGCGCCCTCTTCCTGACACGGCCCGTGTTGTGCAACACGGCCACCCGTGTCAGGCCTCCTGTAGCATGTTTTTGAAATTCCTTCGAAACTCCGAGTTTTGCACTGATTTACTCCGATTTCTCCATATTAGTCTGAAAACATTAAAACATACAACCAAAGCATAAAATAACGAATAGAGAAATAAAACACTCAATAACATAACTTAAAAATACTTAAAAACGACGGAAAATATATGTGTGAAAACCACTGATCAAACTCCCCCAAACTTAAACCGTTGCATGACCTCAAGCGACAATTACAAAAGTTAATGACCTTCAAATCACACGGTGTTCGTACGTGAGATATCCGACTGTATTGATCAAGAAATAGTTGGTTCGGCATTCAGATGACGCGACGAGTTTCTGTTACCACTTTAAACCTCAATCTCCCGTTTCGGATACCTCTCCAACTATGCTTTGCACTTAAGTCTCTTTCCGATTTTCCTCCTCTTTCATTCGGACAATCATATTAAGGCACTACATTTCTTATAATAATCATCACCTGCATGAGACGAATCAAGACTTCTTATTTTCTTTTCCTAGCACCAAACTAGCAGCATTGGCTACTTTTTATTACCGATGAAATTTTCAAACTTTGCAGTTATATATTGTCCTTTTGGACGATGTTTGGGGATCAATCTCCTTTGGGCTGAATAACCGGGTGAGGGTTACCCAACTTAGCGAGCCGATTGCCTTTTACCGCCTTTTCATCATTTGGTGCCAACTTTATATCTTTTTTTTTTCTCAACCAGTCGTCATGCAAGTGAATCTGAATTCTGCCAGACTGTATCGATAAACTACTCGAGAAGTACTTCTCAGGAGACAAGTACTATGGTGCAAATCCACACGTTAGACTCGTATCTCTTTTAGGAAACCAAGGGTGTTTAAACAAACCTCTTCTTGTCACATTATTCCGAACTTTCTGTCCTCAAACAATCCTCGCTTCATCTCTATATACTATTCTCGATCGCTCTTTAAGATCAAAACTCTTCAACAAAAATTAAAATTTCGGTTAAACTTTTGGGCAAATTCACTTTATGGTTTCACATCATACCAATAACATAAAAATAACAAAAAAAAAAAAATAAAATGCGAAGAGGCGAGCCTCCCCCAAACTTGAACTAAACATTGACCTCAATGTTTCAGAACGAGTTCGAGAGAGGTGACTCACAGAGGGTATTGCGCTCCAATGATCACTTCCGAGCTTTCACTAGAGACGTCCTCTTTTATTTCTTAAAAATAAAATAAACAAACAGACAAATTAATTATTAAAACCGTGGGTTGCCTCCCACGAAGCGCTTCGTTTAACGTCGCATAGCTCGACGGTCCATTACCCTTTATTATGGAGGGTATTTGCTTTTCCAAACCTTGTTGCTTGACACTTTCGCAACCACGAACTCATGAAGATGAAAAGCATGGCTAACTTCTCTCTTCAATTTGCTTCCCACATTCTTCCTGACTCCCTTAGCTTTCTTAGGACTTTTGACAGCTACATAAGTTGGTTCCACCCGAGAGGCTATGCTTGACACTTTTTCTTGGAGATTTTTAGGATTTTTGTCTTCTTTTTCACCTTCTGTCATACCAGCTGAAGTTTTCTCATTCATACCTGCCCTATTTTTCTTAACTCCTAACATCTTCAAGGTTACTTCTTCATCAAATGATTTTAGCGTTAGTGTCCCTTTCTCAATGTCAAGGTTGCAGCGGCCTGTCGACAAAAATGGTCTCCCAAGAAGGATAGGAGTTTCTTCGTCTTCCGGAATATCCATGATGTGGAAGTCAACAGGGAATACAAACTTATTAACTTCCACTAGTACATCTTCAGCTACCCCATAGGATTTCTTGACGGTGTGATCAGCGGACCTTAACTGTGTCTTACTTTCACTAATCTTTTCTAATTCAAGCTCTTTGAAAATGGACAAAGGCATTAAACTCACACTAGACCCAGAATCGAGGAGTACCTTTTTAAATGCTATATTCTTGATAGTGCATGGTATCGCCACCGCCCCAGGGTCTTTCCTCTTTATCGGGATCTTTCTTGCTGTCGAGACTATACCACACTTCTCGGTTGCAATTTTTGGCTCTCCTCCTAATGATCTCTTTTTCGCCAACACCTCCTTCATAATTTTTTTATACAAAGGCATGTGTTCAAGTGCTTCAAAGAATGGTAGATTTACCTCTAACTTTATGAACAATTTCGTGAACTTTTCAAAGTCTTTCTCTCTTGAAACCTTCTTTGTCACTCTGGAGGGGAAAGGTAGTTTTATCACCGGTTCAGCGTCTTTCTTATTTTTTTCTTCAATTGGTTTAACCGGTGGTACCACAACTTCTGGCTCTTTTGGATTCTCTCTTATTTCCAGATCCACCTCTATTACCATGGGGTCATCTATTTCCTCTTTTTCTTTTTCAGATTCTGCTACTCTCCTACTTCTTGTAGTAACAGCATTAATCTTCTCTTGGTCTTTCGTAATTTTCACAGTTGAGCTCGGAAGGGTACCTTGTGCCTGTAGAGTGAGATGCTGTGCTATCTGCCCCACTTGAACTTCCAGATTTTTAATTGAGGCCGAAGTGTTTCTGTGGTTGTTTCTTGTTTCTTCTTGGAACTGAGAACACTGCCCAGCTAATCTTTCAATTGTCACTTCCCACTCTGCCTTCTGGGTACCTTGTTGTTGTTGATCTTTCCAAGCAAAATTTGGATGATTCTTCCACCCTGGATTATAGGTGTTAGAATACGGGTTGTTTTGCCTTAGGAATTTGATTTCTTCAATCTGCTTGGGAGTAGCAAAACAGTACACCGTTTGGTGTGGGCCATTACAGATTTCACAGCTGACAGGTTGAGCTTGTTGAACTTGAGCCACCTGTTGTTTACCTATATTCATAGCCTTCAATTTCTTTTCAACTTCTGCGCCAATCGCATCTTCAACCCGAGTTTTAGAAGTCTCCAGCTTGAGATCAATGATTCCTTCCGGTTTGCAAGCACACCTGTCATACAATTCCAAATGCTCATTTGCAGCTATTGCTTCAATGATTTTGATGATGCCTGAGGCTGTTGTGAAATTTGTCGAGCCTCCAGCTGCTGTATCGATTAACTGTTTTGTTTTCATTCTGAGCCCATTGACAAATACTTGCATCTGTTCAATCTTGTCCATATTGTGAGTGGGACATGCTACTAGAATTCTTTTGAATCTTTTGTATGCATCTTCTAAGGGCTCACCCTCCTTCTGCTTGACGTTCAGAATGTCATACCTCTTCCTTATAAATACCGAGGCGGGAAAATACTCATTTAAGAAAGCTTTTTCCATCTCTTCCCATGATGTAATGCTGCCCGCTGGAAGGGAATAAAACCACTCTTCTGCTTCTTCTGCCAAGGTGAATGGGAACATTCTCAGCTTCTTGGCCTCTTCTGTATGACGTTCGATTTTTAAAGTTGTACTCATGGTCAGAAACCTCTGTAAGTGCTTGTTTGCATCTTCATTAACCTTTCCGGTGAAAGGCTTTCTTTTGAGTTGAGTGATGGTGCTTGGATGCAATTGAAAATTAGGAACATTCACCGGTTGGTTGACAATAGTTAGTCTTCCTCCCGGTGTGTTTCTAGCACCATAGTCTCCGAGAAGTCTCTCTGGTGGTGGTACCTCGCCCATGATCTCTTCTTCACTTTCGGTGTCTGAACCAGAATGAACTGTAATCACTTCTCCCTCGGATTCCAGTTTAGTTTGACGAGCTTGTCTGCGCCTTGCGTGAAAATTCCTTTCAATTTCAGCGTCAAAAAGAAATTCTGCTGAGGCCTTACCTCGCATAAACAGATTAGACAATTGTTAGAATGAGGAACAAAACTAAAATAATTTTTTTTTCTTTTCAGAAAATAAAATTTTAGTCGCAGAGCAACAAAATTCTAATTGAAATAAATCTAAAAACTCTATAATCTTCGGCAGTCCCCGGCAACGGCGCCAAAAACTTGATCGGAAAAATAGCAAATGTACTACTTTGCCTCTGTAGTAATAAAGGGAAAATTCCCCGAATATCGATCTCAAGGACTGCGTGATAGTATAGAGTTAGTAGGAATTCAATTAAACAAAAAGCCTTGGGGTTTTGGTTTTTATGAGTACGAATTAAATTGCAAATAAACTTAAAAAGGTTGATTTAGCCAAATATGAGTAACATGCCAGGGTAGGTGTGTGCATTAACATGTAACAATTCTGAACCCTTGTTTCATTAACAAAATTCAACTAATCAATTACCGGTTCTTAAGGGTATTTGCTCCTAAGTCCTTAGTGGGCAAACCTTTGAACATTGAAATCCTAATCCCAAAGTCCTTCGAAATTAGTGATCAAATCAAGTATTATTATAATCAAGAACAATCCGGTTACTATAGGGTATCCCTAGTCCTAGGTGATATCTACTATAGTATAATGGTATAAAAACCCTAACAATGGATGTCAATCCTAATTGTCAGTCATAAATCAATCCAGTTGGTCTGACGAGGAAAGCATTAAAAACCTTATACCATTAAATTGAACATGAAAGAGAAATATGTTATTGAAATTCGGAATTCAAAATCCTCACAAATGTTAATCAGGGACACCCCCCTAGCATTGGGGGGTTTAGCTACTCATATCATCCAAAGAAATTACAAAGATATCAAATAAAGACATTACAATAGAGATGATGAACTTTGATCTTCAATGGCTTCCGCTCATGAGAGTTCTCTGTTCTTCTCCAATTGCATAGGCTTCCTTTCTCAATTCTCCAATTCTTCGTGTGGCAAAAAAAAGATCCCTAATTCATCTTGAAAACTCTCCTAAATAGTGCAGACTCACTTAAGTTGGTTGGAAATCCCAAAAACACCCCTGCAGGCCAATGATCGGAAAAATAGCAAGTGTACTATTTTTACGAAGTAGTAATAAAAGGTTAAAAACCAAGTATCGATCTCGAGGACTGCGTTTGAATATAAGTTTTATAATTATTCAATTAAATAAAAAGTCAACGGGTGTTTTTGATTGAGTTATAATTTCTAAATTTAAAATAAAAATAGCAGAAAGTAAATTTAAGCCTTTTTCACTGATATGAGTAAATGCCAAGGTAAGGTGTGTAATTTGCTCTGTAATAACCCTGAATTCTTATTTGAGATCTCTTCAACAAGTTCATGATATTCAATTACTAAATCTTTAGAGTGTTTGCCCCTAAATCCTTATTGGGCAAACCTTTGGTTTTTCATCTATAAACCTAAGTCCTTAGAGCTAACAGATAAAACCAAGCTTGTTTTCTATCAAGAATTCTTAGTGACCATAGGGTATCCCTAGTCCTAGGTGATATCTACTATGGTTCAATTGAATACAAACCTTAACAATTGCGAGCCGGCGAATTGTTAATCACAGAACAATCTTTATTGGTCCGATAAAGAAGTCATTAAAAACAGTATAAAATTGAATTGAATAACATAAACATGAAGTCGATCAAATCATATTATCAAAAGTCATTACAAACCAAATCAGGGACACCCCCTAGCATTGGGGGGTTTAGCTACTCATATTGTTCAAAAGAAATTCAAAAGTATCAAAGTTAAACATTACAGATAATTGGAGAATTTGTGATCTTCAATTGCTCTTGCTCATGAATGATCTTCCTTCTCCAATAATCTCATACGTTGCTCTCCTTCAGACTCAATTCCTTTGGTTGTGTAAAAGATACCCCTTCTCTTCTCCATCCTTCACTATATATTGCAAACCCTTCTTTTTAAGTTTGAAAGTACCAAAACGCCCTTCTGGATCACTTTTTGAGTAAAAAGCATAAAAACATGAAAATCAGCGTAGCAAGCCAACACGGGTCGTGTTGGGCAACACGGGTGCCCGTGTTGGTCCTCTGGCTCCTCTAAAAATAATTCTTGCACTCAGTAGCAGCAACACGGGTCGTGTTAGGCAACACGGGTGCCCGTGTTGCACCACTGCTTTTCCACTTTTCCTTCTTGCTTACACTCCCAGCAACACGGGTCGTGTTACTCAACACGGGCGCCCGTGTTGCACCACTGATTTTATCCTTTCTTCTTTGTCTTGCGCTCTACCTCCGACATTTCTTGCACTGGGTCGAGTGAAGAATCTCCTAGATCTGAAATACCATTAAACAACTAAACCAACGCATAAAATGGGAAAATAAACTCGAAAACTAACAAACGGATAAAACTTGCAAAAACAAACCAACTTACTTAAACAGCTTAAAAAGACTATACTATGACATTAAGCAGTGCAAAATACCTGGATTATCATCAGGAAAGTGACAAAGACATAGTGAGAATCGTGACCGATCACAACCCCAAACTTATTTCATTGCTTGTCCTCAAGCGATGCTCGATAAACAAGTAAGGCCCCCCCAACTTATTCACAGATATCTTACCACAGTACTGCTGAGATTTTTCGCACTTCCCTTTTCTTGAACTTTCAATGATTTCCTTCTTCCCCGAATATAGTGACTCCGCTATACTTCCACATTGCGGTGTCTCTTTACCTGTAAGCTTATTCACACTCTCACCAAAACTCTCAGGTTAAAGTGTTTACACTCAATGATCAAGGCATGCACAGTCAACTCATAGATTTGTATAACATTTATCTTCATCTCATGCGCACACGACACACTTTTAGAGGTCTTTTAAGGTTGTAACAGGGCTAAGGGACAAGGTGGGATGAACAAACAAACGGGAGAATTAGAGGCTTTTGGCTTAGTATCAGAGTTATTATCTCGCTCACTGTGTTAGTATGAAGTTCACAATCACAAATGTCGGACACCGTTTCTTAAGATCTTTGACTGACTACACATATCTTACTTTGAATATCTCTTTTCTTGCGCATCGTTATTCTCAGATCAGTTTCTTCTATAGATAAGTGCTCCCTTTTTGTATTTTTCATTTCTTTTTCTCTCTCTTTTTTTTTCTTTTTTGGTTCTTATGTACTTATCTATTCTTCTGATTTCGGTGTACCGACCCCAAACTTAAATTGTTTCACAGCTTGCAACAATAATAACTCTTATCTAAGCAGGGTAAGGAAGTGTTTGGGTTATGGGTTAATTCATGCATGTATTAAACAAACAAAAGGCTATATGGCTCAAACGGGGTTAACAAGGGATAACGTGAAAAGGTTGGCTTGAAAGGCTCAGGTGTAAAACAAACAAGTGCCTCAGTGTGTAAACATGTGCATTAGAAATTTCAACAAAAACTTACACAAATCAAGAGTGACGATGGCATACCTGACAACTCTCATGATGATTTTGTATTTGGCTTTTTATGATCCTCACCATGTTTGGTCAAGCTCACAGGGTCCGAAGACACTTCTTGTTTGGTACACTTTATCACCTCTCCGAGTCTGCAAGTCTATCATTGGGTCCAATTCTTGAAAGTGCGTCCGATCATTGAAATCAACAGTACCAACCTTTTGGGGGTTCCTTTCGCCACTGCGAGGTGTGATTTGGTTCACTATCTCAAATTCTCACCACTTTTCCTGCTAACAATTTCAGCATCCTGCACTGACATGTCATAGCTAACACACAAACTATCATAAAATACTGGCAATTTCAAAAGAGATACGATATCAAAATGAAAATGAAAAGAAAATACTGAAAGCGATAAAAGAACTCCCCCCCACACCTGAACGAAACATTGTCCGCAATGTTTTTGTACAAGCATGAGAGGTACATACCGGACCTACTGAGGAGGGGGTGGAAATTGCAACATCAGACGTTGCATCATCTCGTGCATATCAGTGATCATTATTCCTTGACGTGTCTGCTCTTCTCCCTGCCGGGTTTGCTCAGTTCGCAGATGCCCAATTTCAGATTGGACCCATTCCCATTGATTCGGAGCCATAGAGGAAGATCCTGAACCATCGGTGTGAAAATGAGAGGGCTCCTGTGGGAACTAATGCTGAGTCGGGTCTTCGCCGTCTCCTTGAGTACCTGCATCAAAATCAGCATTTTGGTCGTCTCCTTCCGGAGCGACATTAGTGTAGAGCCAGTTGGCACGATTAGCCGTGCTGGCTTTTGCCGGGTCAGGTAATTCAAACAGGAAGCGAATTCTGCTTGTCAACCAATAGCCACCATCAGAAATCATAATCATGGATTGATGAATAAGGGATTCCATATCAATCTTAGTTTTACCTGCAATCGGAGTGTCAGTGTCTAATAATTCTTTGTAACCAAGATGAACCGCAATTTGGGTGATAAGACCACCCACAGAAATTCCACCCGACGAGGCACGACCTACTTTGCCTAGAAAATCAGCCACGAATGCGGCGACATTAAGCACATCATTATGAAGCATTGCATAGAGGAAAAAGAGTTCCCTCATGGTCGCAACGCCATGATTATCACCCCGGCCAAATACAGTGTACGCAAGACCCTTCTGGGCATAGCGAATACATGGATTCTGAATCCATGAGGACTTAGCACTCGCGGCGACATACGCCTCTAATCCTGTGATGTCGCCCCAAAATTGTTGTCCTGGGAATGAATCTGGAACAGCCCCCGGTCCATAGATTGGCAAATTGAGGACACCTCCTAACTCCTCTACAGTTAACTCATGAGTTTGGTTAAACATGCGGAACTTAAGAGTACCAAAGAAGTACTTAATAGAACCATTCCACTTTCTTTCTAAATGAAACTCTATTGTGCTTAGAAACTCAAGAGTGAGGCGTTCATAGGATGGTGCCTCCATATACATAAGTTCCAGCATACCCACAGAATGAAATAGCCTATCAATTTCAGTTTTTATGCCTAGGGTATTCATAGTGTTTTCATAGATATACCTTGTGGGAATGAGCTTTCGTTTGACATGATTCAAATATCTTTGGTGGTGCTTAGGGTCCTCAAAGAGAATGTCACGAGGGTTGGATTGGCGGACCGGCCTTTTGCGAGTGCCTACAGACTCAGCGACTTGCTTACCCGTGTTGGTTCTTTTCTTTGGTGGCATTATGTGTACCTGCCAAGAGCAAAAAATGCAAAACGAAAAAAATTAAAAATTAGGAGAAAAAGCTACCGTAGGGTTGAAGAGCGTGAGGAGTGGAACGACTTTTGTGAAGGCGGATAGGGGTTTTGAGTAGTGTAGAGGGAGAAGTTGGAAGCTTTAGTAATGGGGGTTAATGGAGTTTTAGGTTTTTGTGAGGGAGAGAGAGGTTGAAGAAGAGGGTTTATGAGAAAAAGGAAGAATAAAATAAAAAGAAAATAGGGATATAAGGAGAGAGAGTGATTCTGATTGGATAGAAAAGTGGTGGGATGGGTGGGGTCCATGGGCCCATTTAAAAAAAAAATTTCACGCACAGGCAACACGGCCGCCCGTGTTGCCTCACTGATTTTTGTTTCAAACAACAACTTGCTCCCAGTGGATGCAACACGGCCCGTGTTGTGCAACACGGCCACCCGTGTTGCTCCACTGTTTTTCACCTCTTTTGGTTCTCCCCCTTTTTTTTTCAATATTTTCGCCCGGGGCAACACGGCCCGTGTTCTACAACACGGCCACCCGTGTTGCACCACTGGTTTCCCTTCAAAAAATTTTTTCTTCTTCACTTTTCTTTGTCTTTTCTTGCCTTGTATCCATCACTGGCTCCAGCTCTTCCTGAAAAATTAAAAACACACATAAAAGAAATTAACTAGAAAACATTAAAGGATATCCGTGGGTTGCCTCCCACGAAGCGCTTCGTTTAACGTCGCTTGGCTCGACGATCGTTCATCTTATCCTGTAAGACGAACACTGTGAATCAGACCACTTTCTTGTCCTTGATAATACGACTTCACCCGCTGTCCATTCACTTTAAATGTATCCCCGTTGGTTTGATTTTTTAATTCTATTGCTCCATGAGGGAATACTTTGTGAATTAGGAATGGTCCTGACCATCGTGACTTTAACTTTCCGGGGAATAGTTTCAACCAGGAGTTAAACAGCAATACCAATTGACCTTCTTGCAGTTCCTTTTTCTGAATCCTCTGATCATGCCATTTCTTTGTTTGTTCCTTGTATATTTTGGCATTCTCGTATGCTTGATTTTGAAACTCTTCCAACTCATGAAGTTGAGTTGTTCGAGCTTCACCAGCTTTCAGGAAATCACAATTTAGGAGTTTGGTGGCCCAAAACGCTTTGTGCTCGAGTTCGAGCGGAAGGTGACATGCCTTCCCATACACCAATTGATATGGAGACATACCTATAGGAGTCTTGTAAGCTGTTTTGTATGCCCATAGAGCATCATCTAACTTGATCGACCAGTCTTTGCGAGAGGCACTAACAGTTTTTTCTAGAATTTGTTTTATTTGCCTGTTAGAAAACTCGACTTGCCCACTGGTTTGAGGATGATATGGGGTGGAAATCTTGTGTTTCACATTGTATTGTTTCAGCAATTTTTCCATTAGTCTATTTAAGAAGTGAGTACCTTCATCACTGATTAGTGCTCTGGGTACTCCAAACCTAGAGAAGATGTTATGCTTGAGAAAAGTCACCACCACTTTCGCATCATTGGTGGGTAAGGCCACAACTTCCACCCACTTAGATACGTAGTCAACTGCCACCAAGATATAGTTCTTCCCAAAGGATGGTGGAAATGGTCCCATAAAATCAATCCCCCATAAGTCAAACAGTTCTACTTCCAACATAGCATTCTGAGGCATCTGATTCCGCTTTGAGATGTTACCTGTTCTTTGACATCTGTCACATTCTCGAACAACATGATGGGCATCCTTGAACAAGGTCGGCCAGTATAACCCAGATTGTAGTACTTTCGCAGCGGTTCTATCTCCACTAAAGTGTCCCCCGTAGTCTGAGTCATGGCAAGCTTTTAGTACATCCCTTTGTTCCTCCTCTGGTACGCATCTTCTGACCAAACCATCTATCCCTTTCTTGTATAGGAACGGGTCGTCCCATAAGTAGAACCTGCAGTCATGTAAAAACTTTTTCCTGCGGTTAGAGTCAAAATCTTCTGGGATTACCCCACCTACCAGATAATTTGCATAATCGGAGAACCAAGGTGCACCAATAACAGCAAGGATATGCTCATCTGCGAATTCATCCTTTATTGGGCGTTTGTCCTCTGTTTCCTCGATGGGTGACATTCGAGAAAGGTGGTCTGCGACTGTGTTTTCACACCCTTTTTTATCACGAATCTCCACATCAAACTCCTGGAGGAGTAAGATCCATCTTAGAAGTCTTGGCTTAGAATCCTGTTTGGCAAAAAGATACTTCAAAGCAGCATGGTCAGTGTACACAATAACTTTAGAACCCAACAGATATTGCCTGAATTTATCAAAGGCGTAGACCACAGCTAGCAACTCTTTTTCAGTTGTAGCGTAATTTATTTGTGCAGGGTTCAAAACATGACTCGCATAGTAAATAACATGTAACAATTTGTCCCTACGCTGTCCTAGAACCGCCCCTACCGCAATGTCACTTGCATAACACATGATCTCGAAAGGGAGAGACCAATCTGGGGCTACAACAATTGGTGCCGAAACTAATTTTTTCTTAATTGTGTCAAATGCTACGGCACAATCATTATCAAAGTTAAAGGCTCTATCCTTAACCAATAGAGTAGTTAAGGGTTTGGCTATTTTAGAAAAGTGTCTTATGAACCGGCGGTAGAAACCCGCATGCCCTAAGAAACTTCGAATACCTTTCTCATTCATTGGTGGTGGCAGCCTTGATATGACTTCTATTTTTGCTTGGTCAACTTCTATTCCCTTGTGGGAAATTTTGTGACCCAAAACTATACCTTCACGCACCATGAAGTGACACTGCTCCCAGTTGAGGATCAAGTTTGTCTGTTGACATCTGTCTAACACAAGAGCAAGATTATTTAAAACAATTATCAAAAGACTTACCAAACACTGAGAAGTCGTCCATGAATACTTCCATATGCTTTTCAAGCATATCCTCAAATATGGCTTGCATACATCTCTGAAAAGTAGCTGGAGCATTACATAACCCGAATGGCATCCTTCTATAGGCAAAAATACCAAACAGGCAAGTGAAAGCCGTCTTTTCTTGATCTTCTGGTGCGACCGCTATTTGATTATATCCCGAATAACCATCGAGGAAACAATAGTAATCATGACCTGCTAACCTCTCCAGCATTTGGTCTATGAAAGGTAACGGGAAGTGGTCTTTTCTTATCGCCAGATTTAGCCTTCTGTAATCGATGCAAACTCTCCATCCTGTTACTGTCCTTGTAGGGATTAACTCATTTTTCTCATTTTTTATCACTGTAGTTCCTCCCTTTTTCGGTACTACATGTACAGGACTCACCCAAGCACTATCAGATATAGGATAGATCATTCCCGCATCTAGTAGTTTCACCACTTCTTTTATGACTACTTCCTTCATTACTGGATTCAACCTCCGTTGAGGTTGGACTACCGGTTTGTGATCATCTTCCATGAGAATTTTGTGCATGCAAACCGTAGGACTAATACCATTCATGGCCCTTTTGTGCTTTTTCAGAACTTCAACAAGTTTGTTCTCTTGGATAACTTCAAGGTGTGAACTTATGATAGCCGGACATTTTTTTTTCTGTGTCTAGGAAGACATATTTGAGATTCTCCGGTAGTTGTTTCAATTCAGCCCCCTTCTTTGGTTCATCTTTCTTTTCCTCTACTAATGGTTGCCTTAAATCCTCCCACCGATTTTGTCGAGAACTTTTAAAGAAAGGTTTCGCCTCCATCATATTCAACACTTTTATCTCTTCTTCGTCAACCTCTTCAGTTTCGTTGAGAATTGACAAACTCAACACTCTTTCTAAAGGTAATTGTTGTGACTTCAAAGCATTCTCATTGTGAACAATTTGATCAATCACCTCAATATGTTGACTAGTAGCAACATCATCCTTGTATTTCATGGTGTTCCTCACATCAATTTTTAACTCTTCATCATACACCTTCAAGGTCATAGTGCCCTCTTCTATGTCTATCAAACATCTCCCGGTCTCTAAGAATGGTCTCCCCAAAATGATCGGAATTTCTTCATCTTCTGGCATCTCTAAAATTACGAAATCCACTGGAAACACAAACTTGTCTATTTTTACAAGCACATCTTCTACTATCCCGTACGGTCTTTTTACGAAATGATCAGCAAATTGGAGTGTCATTCTTGTATCTTGAACTTTACCAATTCCCAATCTTTTGTAGATGGACAGCGGCATAAGGCTAACACTTGCTCCTAAGTCAATAAGAGCCTTTTTAAATGATCTATCCCCAATAGTACAAGGAATAGTTACAGAGCCTCGGTCTTTCTTCTTCACCAGAATCTTCATACCCTGCAAAATAGCACTACAAGTTTCAGTTAGAATAATTGGGTCACAATCGGTTGTTCTTTTCTTGGAGATGATATCTTTCATGAACTTGGCATATGTAGGCATTTGTTCTAGCGCCTCCAGGAATGGTATGTTCAACTCAAGTTTCTTAAACATTTCCAAGAATTTTTGAAAGTTTTTCTCGTGCTGTCCTTTCTTCTTATTTCTTGTTGGAAAGGGTAATTTGATTTCCGGTTTTTGTTCACTAGTCTTCCCTTTAGTTGTTGGTTCCAACACACCCAAGTCTTCCACTTGTGCTTCATTCTCTTTTATTTCTACATCTACTTCAAGCAATGGTTCTTCTTCTTCAGCGTTCTCCTCCACAACTTCCTTCGCTTTTCCACTTCTTGTTACTATAGCACTCACATTATTGTGATCTTTGGGATTCGTAACTATGGTACTAGGTAGAGCACCCTGTTGTTGAGGACTTGCCAATTGTTGTGCTATTTGACTCATCTGAATTTCAAGGTTTTTAATTGAAGCTCCAGTATTCCGAAAATTACTTCTTGTTTCTTCTTGAAATTGAGAGCCTTGAGCAGCCATTTTTTCAATGGCGATCTCCCAATCTGCTTTTCTTGGCCCTTGTTGTTGGAATTGTTGTTGAGCTTGTTGATAAGGTTGTTGATACGGTTGTTGTTGTGGCTGATTTTGATAAGGAATCACCCCTTGTTTTGGAACATTCCCTTGTTGATCCTTCTAGGAGAAATTTGGATGATTCTTCCACCCTGGATTGTAAGTATTAGAGTAAGGGTTGTTCTGCTTCAAAAAATTGATTTCTTCCACCTGCTGAGCTGTGACCACACAATGCACGGCAAAGTGAGGTCCCCCACATATTTCACAATTCACTGCTTGAGTCGGTTGTGCAGGTTGAATTTGAGCCACCGTTTGTTTTTCAAGAGCCATTTGTTTTAATCTGCGCTCAACTTCAGCTGCGATCTGCTCTTCCATCTTAACAACTTAATTCGTCAACTTCAAATCAACTAACCCTTCTGGTTGATTTACACTGCGATCATACAGCTCTAAGTGTTCGTTTGCTGCAATAGCATCAATGATCTTCTTTATCTCGGTGGCTGTTTTAAAATTTGTTGAACCACCAGCAGCTGTGTCAATTAATTGTTTAGTCTTAAGCTTAAGACCATTCATAAAATTCTGCATTTGCTCGGTTGCATCCATGTTATGGGTAGGACATGCAACCAACAACCGCTTGAATCTTTTATACGCATCTCCAAGTGATTCTCCCTCCTTCTGTTTGAAATTAACTATATCATATCTCTTGCAGATATACACAGAAGCTGGAAAATATTCATTCAGAAATGTTGTCTCCATTTGTTGCCAAGTTGTGATACTTCCAGCAGGTAAAGAGTAAAACCACTCTTCAGCATCGTCTGACAGTGTAAATGGAAACATCACCAATTTCTTGGCCTCTTCAGAATGCCCCTCTATCTTTAATGACGTTGTCATAGTAAGAAACCTTTGTAAGTGCTTATTTGCATCTTCATTGATTCTTCCAGAGAACGGTTTCTTTTCGAGTTGTCTTATTGTTGCCGGGTGTAGCTGAAAATGGGCAACATTGACCGGTTGGTTAACAATTGTCATCCGGCCAAGAGGTGCATTTGCTCTTCCATAATCACCTAAAAGCCTTTCCACAGGAGGTGGGTCTTCGACCATAGTTTCAGGTTCAGAATCTGAATCCTCAGAATGTATTGAATGAGTCTTCTCTGTTTCGGGATCTGAAACTATCAGCGGTTCTTCTTTTGCTTCCAGTTCTCTTTGTTTAGCTTCTCGGCGTCTTGCTCGAAATAATCTTTCTGGTTCTGCGTCAAAAAGAAGTTCAGCTGAGGCCTTACCTCGCATACAAAGATTAGATGAATATTAGTATGCGCAATTCAAATAACAGAAAATAAAATTTTGGTTGCAGAGCAACAAAAATTCAATTGAATTATTATTTAACTTATATTTGGCAGTCCCCGGCAACGGCGCCAAAAACTTGATCGGAAAAATAGCAAGTGTACTATTTTTACGAAGTAGTAATAAAAGGTTAAAAACCAAGTATCGATCTCGAGGACTGCGTTTGAATATAAGTTTTATAATTATTCAATTAAATAAAAAGTCAAAGGGTGTTTTTGATTGAGTTATAATTTCTAAATTTAAAATAAAAATAGCAGAAAGTAAATTTAAGCCTTTTTCACTGATATGAGTAAATGCCAAGGTAAGGTGTGTAATTTGCTCTGTAATAACCCTGAATTCTTATTTGAGATCTCTTCAACAAGTTCATGATATTCAATTACTAAACCTTTAGAGTGTTTGCCCCTAAATCCTTATTGGGCAAACCTTTGGTTTTTCATCTATAAACCTAAGTCCTTAGAGCTAACAGATAAAACCAAGCTTGTTTTCTATCAAGAATTCTTAGTGACCATAGGGTATCCCTAGTCCTAGGTGATATCTACTATGGTTCAATTGAATACAAACCTTAACAATTGCGAGCCGGCGAATTGTTAATCATAGAACAATCTTTATTGGTCCGATAAAGAAGGCATTAAAAACAGTATGAAATTGAATTGAATAACATAAACATGAAGTCGATCAAATCAGATTATCAAAAGTCATTACAAACCAAATCAGGGACACCCCCCTAGCATTGGGGGGTTTAGCTACTCATATTGTTCAAAAGAAATTCAAAAGTATCAAAGTTAAACATTACAGATAATTGGAGAATTTGTGATCTTCAATTGCTCTTGCTCATGAATGATCTTCCTTCTCCAATAATCTCATACGTTGCTCTCCTTCAGACTCAATTCCTTTGGTTGTGTAAAAGATACCCCTTCTCTTCTCCATCCTTCACTATATATTGCAAACCCTTCTTTTTAAGTCGGAAAGTACCAAAACGCCCTTCTGGATCACTTTTTGAGTAAAAAGCATAAAAACATGAAAATCAGCGTAGCAAGCCAACACGGGTCGTGTTGGGCAACACGGGTGCCCGTGTTGGTCCTCTGGCTCCTCTAAAAATAATTCTTGCACTCAGTAGCAGCAACACGGGTCGTGTTAGGCAACACGGGTGCCCGTGTTGCACCACTGCTTTTCCACTTTTCCTTCTTGCTTACACTCCCAGCAACACGGGTCGTGTTACTCAACACGGGCGCCCGTGTTGCACCACTGATTTTATCCTTTCTTCTTTGTCTTGCACTCTACCTCCGACATTTCTTGCACTGGGTCGAGTGAAGAATCTCCTAGATCTGAAATACCATTAAACAACCAAACCAACGCATAAAATGGGAAAATAAACTCGAAAACTAACAAACGTATAAAACTTGCAAAAACAAACCAACTTACTTAAACAGCTTAAAAAGACTATACTATGACATTAAGCAGTGCAAAATACCTGGATTATCATCAGGAAAGTGACAAAGACATAATGAGAATCGTGACCGATCAGCCAACCACTGAACTAAATAATCAAAGTCACTAAAATCAGCGTCATCACCCAACACGGGCCGTGTTGTGCAACACGGGCACCCGTGTTGGCCCCCTGTCATATTTCTTTTTCTTATTAAGCCCCAGGACGTGCAACACGGGTCGTGTTGTGCAACACGGGCACCCGTGTTGCTTCACTGTTTTTCCATTCTTATTGCGCCCTCTTCCTGACACGGCCTGTGTTGTGCAACACGGCCACCCGTGTCAGACCTCCTGTAGCATGTTTTTGAAATTCCTTCAAAACTCCGAGTTTTGCACTGATTTACTCTGATTTCTCCATATTAGTCTGAAAACATTAAAACATACAACCAAAGCATAAAATAACGAATAGAGAAATAAAACACTCAATAACATAACTTAAAAATACTTAAAAACAACGGAAATTATATGTGTGAAAACCACTGATCAGTTTCCCATAGCTCACAATTTATACTTTGAATAAAAATTCTAAACCTAGTTCGCCATATATCACATCAACTACTATTAAATTATGGAATAACCTTGCTCTAAGAATAGGTTTAGGTGAGGAAGTGTTATTAATAAGACTATCACAATGAAGCTATTGCATTTACCAATGCAATTTAAAAAATGAAATGAAAAGTGAAGAAAAATAGCAAAAATAATGAATAATTTCACGTATTAAAAATTGGAGGAACAACAGGTGTTTCACTCAAGGTAACAGGCTGGACTCATTACAATTGAAATCTTGTCATGTGAAAAGGTAGAATACCTAGCAAAATAGAAAAAAGTAGTGCAAATAGAATCCCCTAGTTCAAAAAGAATCAAATGTGTACAATTAATAAATCATTTTAACTCCCATGATGAAGTTTAGAGTTGAGTCTTAGACCATAGGATAATCCAAACAAACTAGAATCTATTATAGTTAATGGTTATCTTTGATCAACTCTACTAATTTCATGGGTTACAAACACACACCTACTTAATAAGAAGTTTTGTTCAGAGTCGAGTAATGTCATTGTTGGAATATAGTCCTACAAAAGAAATTTGATTTAGGAAATTTGTTTTTTGGCCTTAAAATATTGATTGTTTACAGTTTTTAATGTCTACTTTCATGTCGAATAAAATAACGACAAGTAATGATTCTGAAGGAGTGAAGAACACTTAGAAAGGGGGGATTGAATAAGGGTTGTTTCTAAAAATGGCAGATAAACAATAATCACACAGTTATTTTTATCCTGGTTCGTTGTTAATCAAACTACTCCAGTCCACCCCTTACGGAGTGATTTACCTCCACTGGGGATTTAATCCACTAATCAATCTTGACTACAATGGTTATCCACTTAGACAACTTCTAAGTCTTCTAGAGTATGCTGATCACAACTTGATCACTCTAGGTATTCCTTTTACAAAAATAGTAAACAATATTACAATAGATTAAAGTGCTTCTTAATAAACTATAATCACCAAGTGATTTTCTCTCAAGATTAAGTTCTAACACTCACTAAGATATTACAAGATTTGTGAGGTTGAAGATGAAGTTTCTTTGTTGTTTGTGTGATAATGTTATGAACAAATTTTGGCAGTGTAAGTTCTCTTAGCATGTGTTGTAGTTGTTCAGCATCCAGAACTTCTCTTTGATAGGCAGTGAGAAAAGTGACCGTTGAATAGTACACTGCCGTATTTAATGTTTCACTCTTTTGTCAACTACCTCGAGCCTTGTTTCAACTGCTCTTGCTGACTTTGCCTTTTGTAGCTTCTAACGTTCCTTTTGTCAGTCAAATTTGATGTTGTAGCTTTTTCATCCTGTACTTGCTTCTGGACTCCGACTTTAGAATGACGTTTGAATAACAGAGTCTTCAGCGTTGGTGCAGATGCAACTTCAATCATCAGACTTTGGAAGTTTCTTGAAGGTGATTTCATGTTGGCTCCATTTGTAGTAAAACATACCTGGTTGATATTGTGTTATGCAGGCGGCATATGTGTTAAGCTAATACAGGATCTGTAGTGAATGTCATAATCGATGTCATGACATCCTTGTGTGACAGCAGGAGCTGTTATAATTTATTAATTGTGTTTCCCGATTTCTATCAATTAACTGTTTAGGAAACCTTTTATTGTGTGCTGAATATTTCGTCCAGAAGATCTTGCTGACAGCACATTCTGTAACAACCAGATGGCGTGTGAATTAGGTTAACTTGGTTAACCCTAATGTGTTTCTAAAAAAGCCCAAGGCCCAAGAGCTGCATATAAAAGGACTACAATCCTAATTTGGAACGCAGACAGAGCAAATTGTTAATTGTGAAGAACCGTAGTTCTGTAGCTGTCTCTTGTACTCCAAGCAATTGTCCTTGATGATTGTGTTGGAATAGGTTGTGTCTGTTAATTGTCACTCTAAGCTTTTAAGCACGAGTGTGTGTCTCTTGATTGAAGCTTTTAATAAGATCAAGGTGTGTTTTTGAAGTGTGTTTGCTCTCTGTAATTGTTTTATGTTTATTTGTAATCACTGCTGTGATTGAGGGGGAGTGAGTGAAGATACTCAGGTCTAGGAATAGATTGGAATTGCATTGGGTAGGTTTTAAGTGAGGAGTTGAAAATGGGGGAGTTTAACTCCGAATTAATTCTGCTTATATTGGATTCCCTCCCTGGCTTGGTAGCCCCCAGAGTAGGTTGTTTGAACCAAACTGGGTAAACAATTCTGTGTGTTCTTTATTGTTTTTAAGTTGTTCTGTGTTAATTATCTATGCTGTGTAATTGTTGATGTCATAACATCCAGCAAGACATCAAGCGTGTGTTACTAGAATTTTTAGTTGGCATCAGAGCTGGCACCCTGCCTGTTTACATCTGGGTGAGATCTAGGGATAACAAAATTCTGGTACTATGGAGAAGCAACTATTAGTGTTTGAGAATAGACCACCCATCCTGGATGGCTCTAACTATGACTACTGGAAACCCCGTATGGTAGCAGTCATAAAATCTGTGGACAACAAGGCCTGGAGAGCTGTGGAAGGCGGATGGAAACATCCTGAGAAGATTATGGAAGATGGAACCACGGTTTTAATTCCTGAAACTCAATGGAGCAAAATTGAAGAAGAGCTAGCTTTGGGCAATTCCAAGGCCCTAAGTGCCTTATTCATTGGGATTGACAAGAACATATTCAGGCTTGTCCAACACTGTGAGCTAGCTAAAGAAGCTTGGGATATTCTCAAAACAGCACATGAAGGCACATCCAAGGTAAAGATGTCGAGAATCCAAATGCTTACCACTAAGTTTGAAAATCTCAAGATGAAAGAGGATGAAACCATTTATGAATTCTATATGAATGTTCTTGAGATTTCAAACAACCCAGGAGCCTTAGGAGAAAAAATGACTGAAGAAAAATTGGTAAGAAAGATCCTCAGATCACTGCCTAAGCGATTTGATATGAAGGTGACTGCCATAGAGGAAGCCCAAGACATCAGCAACATGAAGCTGGACCACCTCATTAGGTCTCTACAAACCTTTGAGATGAGCATCTGTGAGCCTGTTGAAAAGAAGAACAAAAGCATAGCTTTGGTCACTGTGGTGTCGTTTTCTTTACCTCCCCGTTTCACTTGGGAGGACGGCACGCTAGACCCTTCACGCGAAATTTGGAAGGAGAATGCGCCCGTGGTGGGATGAATTTTGTTTCAGTTCTTCCTACGATATCACACGAAATTTCTTATTGGTCCTACGAGTAGGAAAGGGAAAAAAAGATCTCAACTAAACCCTAGGAGTTTGCTAAGTGTGGGGATTTCACCTAGACTAGAAATTCTGGAGTCCGGGGGGTCGGTTATACATAGGGAAGTGTTTAAACACCCTACATATCTGTAGTACTCTACAGGAACCTTCTCTGTGTCATTGTGATTGTGTTTGCTGCTAATGATTGGGAAAGTTTCTCCTTTGTGTTAGGAGAAAGAATTGAATTGATTAAAGAAAGACAGACAGATAGACAGACTGACTATTTTTGGTATTTTATTAGCTCGCTGAGATTCCTTGTGAACCTCATGCCTACATATCCCTAGTGGAAGTCAGAGCTTAATGTAGTTCGGGGAACTAACTAGGGAAATTACTTGTTTTTGGTGCCTTGCTTGAAGCTCAAGGTTGAAGCTTGGAATTAAATCTCTGTTTACAGTAAAGAGACATGAAATCATCTTTACAGAGAGGTATTTGTACTATTCTACCACAAACATTTAAAAGTGACAGAAAAGCTAAAAAAATGATGTTTCATTAAGAGGGGAGTCTACTTGGTTGATCAAGTATGACAGCCATCGTGCCTCTAAAATGAAAGAAAGATGCTCATCCAAATTAGGGAAAGTGTACAAGTCCGGGGATGTGCCAGAGCATGTCTTTCAGAGTCCTAAATGGGAGACTTTGAATGAAATTGAAATTGAAATGTTTGTTTGTTTGAATGTGGTAGAGTAGTAAAAATATCTCTCTATAGAGATAAGCTATGTCTATTTACTATATGAAAGATTTGACTTTAGCTGGCTTGAATGAGGCCCAAGCTTGAGGCTTTTTGATTGATTTTATTGACTTATTGAAACGATAACTCCACTGGGGAGTATTTAAACTAAGGAGTTTTTGGTGTTCTGTACGAAGCCCAGAATTGAGGCTGACTCTACTTAGGGAGACTCTATTTGGGGAGATTATCTCCTAAGAGAATGAATCTTTGATTTTTTGAAAGACTGATTTTGGAGGCTAACCCTTTCCAGGGGTTTTGACTCAGCTGGAGAAATTGTCTGTTAAAAGACTGACTTTATCATGTTTTTTGGAGGCTGACCCTTTCCAGGGGTCGTGACTCTTTTTGATTAATTGACTTTGGAGGCTAACCCTTTCCAGGGGTTGTGACTCTTTTTGATTAATTGACTTTGGAGGCTAACCCTTTCCAGGGGTTTTTATTGAAATGATGGATTGATTTGGAGGCTAACCCTTTCCAGGGGTTGTGACTCTTTTGGATTAATGGCAGAAAGATTATCTAGTGGAGACTTCTTGTTTAAAGCCCAAGATGAAGGCTGACTCATGCTGAGGATAAGCAAATATGGATCCTAGACTCTGCTAAGGAAGATTGATGAAGATAAGGGTGACAGAGACTGTCCATGTCTCTCATTCCAAAAGGTGTACTCAATGCAAAATTGAGACAAACTTGGCTTGTTAAAAGTCTGGTTTAAATTGGAAGAAAACTCACCAGGGTAGGCTAAAAGGTGACTAAAGACCTGTTCCTATGTTTATAAGAAACCTGATGGGTCCTTGTATACAAGCTCAAGAGGAAGCTGGAAATGCTTTTAAGAAGCCTGTGGGTCCTTGTACAAAGCCCAAGAGGAGGCTAATCGAGGGTCCTTGTTATAGCACAAGAGAAAGCTATGTAGTTTTGAACTTATTTTGGCTCTAAGCAAATGGGTAAGAGGTTTCACCGGGAATAATTCCTCTTTGGGTGGATGTGTCCTATATTTTTGGATTCTAAGGTTTTTGCCAAGATGTTTCACCGGGAATAATTCATCTTGGGGGTTTGAACTACAGATCTCTAATTAGGAAAAAGCCTTCACCGGGAAGACATTCTCAATCCTAGGTCATATTCCTATAATATATATATATATAGTTTAACTGTCCTAAGGTTTATACTCAAACGTAGTTCTAAACTAATATATATGCACAGTTTATATTTGACAGTAATTTAAATAAAGACTGTAAATTGAAAGCTTGGAAAGCCTAACCTGGATGGAGTGGAGGCCTTTGAAGAAGTATGTACAAAACTTTACCAGCAATTGATGGATAACAGTTGAATATATATATGATAAACAGTTAATGGTTTTTGAAAACAGAAGAAGTGAAGATGGACAAAGGTCACATAGGTATTTGAAGAGTTTCACCGGGAATAATGCCCTTCAAATACCAGAAGAATGTTTTTAAAACAGAAAGAAGATTTTGAAAATACAGTTTTGAAAACAAGCTAAGAAGAGAAGGTGTTTGGGACTTACACTCTATTAGAGGCCCAGTACTTTATAGTACTGGTGTAAAATTAGTTTTGAAAATGATTTGAAATAATATAAGGTTTTGTTGTTTGAAAACCTTAATTATTCGATTTATTCGGAGATTGAAAACAGTTTTGAAAATTGACAGAAAGTCAACTTAATTAAGGTAAAGAAAAAAGATCTATGCCTAATTAAGACCTAAATAATTAGGGTTTTATCATAAACTTTATTCACAAAAATAATTAGGTTAAAACAAAATGAATATATGCATTTAAAGTATTTAAGAAAACACTTAAAACATACTATTTTAAACCTAGTAAAAATATATGAAATAAATAATATTTTTATGATTTTTTTGATTATTCATAAAATAGATATATTAAATAACAAGTGTGTGAAAAATGAAGTGAAAATGATTTAATTTGATAGGTTAATTAATTGTGTAAAGTTGTGAAGAAATCAAATGGGAAAAGTGATAAAAAAATAAGGTTTTGTCACCTAGAGGGATTGAACTCACGCCCTCCAAGTCACACACCCAACACCAAACCACTGGGCCAGCGCGCGCATGGTGATAGTAAACTGACTCCTTTGCAACTCATATGTTATTCAAGTGTATAGAAGCAAAAAGAAAATAAAATCAAAAGGTCTGGTGCGAGGAGGATTCGAACCTCAGACCTTGGGCACGCGCAACACACAAACACTCTTTACCACTGGGCTATCACGTTTTAGTCGTTTATGAAACAGGTATCATTCAAAATAAAATAAACTCAACCCTGAATTTGAAATTTGCGCGCCACCACCATTGTCATCATCAACCTCAAGTTCTCAGATTTTGAATTTATGAACTTGCTCATTTCTCAACCATTTGCAAAGATGTAAAGATGAAACTTATTCTAAATTCACTCACGATTCTAAATATGTAACTAACATAAATTTATATCAACTATATCTAACTAATTTACCAGAAATCGTGAAGAACCCTAAATTTTGAAAATCAAATTAAATGACTATACTGAAAGATAAATGAATGATGATAGAGGGTTTTCAATCCTCAGATGATGCTTAACAAGATAGAATCGAGCTTTATCACAAAGAGTGCTTAAATTAAAGAGGTAGAGTTCAGAAACTTACCTCTGAAAATGGAGGTCGTGAGGATGATAGAGAGCACCTGGGCTTGTATGAATGATCCCAAAAGCTTCCTTGTGGTTCTGTGATGCTAACTGAATGCTTGTTGTAACCTCAATCCTCCTGAATTGTTCTATGGACCTCCCTCGATTTGAGCTTCAAGTGAACATGGAGGGTGATGATTCTTGAGTTACAGATGAGCTGCAGCCATCTGAACAGCTTCACTACCTCCTATGGAACATGCCTGGATGCTTAGCTTGATTGGAAACCTTCTGAATTGCACTATGGACCTCCAACTGCAACTGCTCCAAAGTGAGAGCAACAATGGTGTTCCTCCACTTACAGAAGTGATCCAGGTGCTTGGATCACCTCAAATGACCTCCCTTGAGATGTTAGAATGCTTACTTTCCAAAGATGAGCTCTGGTTTGAAGAAAACGATTCTTCTTGCCAAAGAACTTTGAAAAACAATAAGCATGAGAAGAGAAAGAGAAAGCAAGGAATTGAGTTGCTTTGGTGTGTTTTTCTACTGAAGTATGCTCCCCTATTTATAGGTAAATGGTTCAGTACTGATTGAGAGAGTGAGCTTGCTTAATGAGAGAGTTTTGGTTTCTTAGCCAAGAAGAAAAATTGAAAAGATCCTAAATGCAATGATGCATTTTCGGGCTAGTTTCCCCAACCATTGATCTTGTATGATCCAAGGGAACATTTCTGATTCAGAGGAGAGTTCTAATTGGCTTAGAACAAGATTCCTTGATGATTCATCATTTGCCATAAATTCAAAAATGCAATCATTACATAATCACATGCCTTTGTTTTTGGGAATCTTTTCTAATCCTTATGCAATGATGAATTTGGATGTGTGGTATGGTTTCAGATGTATTAGAGGTCGTGTAGCATCACTTAGTGAAGCAAAATGCACAAAATTGCAAAGTTTCAAATTGTACATGACCTATAATTTCACTTCATGAGGCCAACTTTGAACAAGCATAACTCTTAGCTCAAAATGAATTTGGAGAAGGTTGAACACAATTTGGAAAGCCCTAAACATCTACTTCAAATCATTAGTTTGGAGTTTCTTCAGAATCCTTTGGCAAATTTGTGAAAAATGAGGCCAAAGTTGGAAGAAAACTAGGTTAAAACACTTAGAAAAATTTCTAAGTGTTTATGACCTAAAACTCCAAAATTTCCAAAACTCTTAAATGATTGATCTTTTGAAAAAAGTTCCTTTTTAAGATGTTGTTTTATTTTGCAAGATCTACAACTTTCATGTTGGAAGTTTTTTGAGTTGTGTAGGTGAAATTTTGAGTTCTCACCATGCCTTAAAAAACCCTAATTCCCGACTTTTTGCTCCTTGATGAATTTCTTTGAATTTCTTTGGTCAAATGACTTTAATATCCATATATTGATGATATTGATCCTTGAAAGTCATGGTTTGACCAAAAATCTCAAAAGTCAATGGTGATCCCATACAATTGACTTTTTCCAAATAAGGTGAGATTTTGGACTTTTGTGTAGAAACAAGATCTTCTCCTTAAATGAATGATGTAAAGGGATTATATTGAGGTAATAGAGACTCTTGGATCATGTCTTGAGTTTTAGATCCATGCCCTGATTAAAAGTCAACTATCTTGGGGAATTAGGTCAAAAACCCTAATTGTCGACCAGAGGACAATGATGACTGTAGACTTTGAATTGAGGTGTAATGTCCAGTGGATCTTGTCACATGAGTTATTTGAAGATGATTGATGTATTTGAATGGTCCCCTAGGGCTTTTTAGGGTTTCCCAAAAGTGTTCCCTGATTTTAGTCCTTGATAAGGCTCCAAACCCTGGTCTGTTGATCTGAGTAATTCTGTACTTAGATGACTGGGTGTCTAATCAATCATAGGTGAAATAATGAAGCTCTTGAGTCCCATGATTGTATTAGAGACTAATCCTCCTATTGATTGATCCTTTGCCTGAGTTTTCTTGTCTTTGAACACCCTCGATTGAATGTCAGACTGCTCTGGGTACTTACTTTGACTTGATGAAAATCCTGAAGATATGTCATCTCATGGGGGTCAAAAATTAGGGTATGACAGATGCCCCTGTTTAAGTTTCTTTTATCTGGAGGGAGAGAGATTGAGATCTCGATCTCTCCTGCGTAAAAGAGACTTAAATATCAAAGAATGCCCGAATTTTGGGCGCTCCTGAGATGATAAAATCTTTGCATGATTTGATCCTGTTGTCGCACTTGGCGGGGGATGAGGAGACAAACTCCTGCAGAAATACTTGATGTGGATTCTGGTGAATGGATGGCAATGTAGGATGCGCAATCCATCTTCTTTAACTAAGTGTTGATACTTAGAAAAAGGTAAACAACCTCCTCTCGTTCCGGATGTCCAAATCTCGAAACTGGTCTCAGTTGCGTTTGGACAATATCTCAGATAAAGAGAAAATCTCCAAAGGTCTGTTTCCTCATCAAACTTCTTACCAGCGCTTGGAGGTAAGATGCCATTTGACGGCTGTAGAGAAACTTCAAAGGTTTGTTTCCTCGTCAAACTTCTTACCAGCGCTTGGAGGTAAGATGCCATTTGACGGCTGTAAAGAAACTTCAAAGGTTTGTTTCCTCGTCAAACTTCTTATCAGCGCTTGGAGATAAGATGCCATTTGACGGCTGTAAAGAAACTTCAAAGGTTTGTTTCCTCGTCAAACTTCTTATCAGCGCTTGGAGATAAGATGCCATTTGAAGGCTGTAAAGAAACTTCAAAGGTTTGTTTCCTCGTCAAACTTCTTACCAGCGCTTGGAGATAAGATGCCATTTGACGGCTGTAAAGAAACTTCAAAGGTTTGTTTCCTCGTCAAACTTCTTACCAGCGCTTGGAGGTAAGATGCCATTTGACGGTTGTAAAGAAACTTCACCATCTTCCCTTTTGACTTGACGTCTTTGAAAGAATGTCATATGGCCTCATGATCTTTTGAGGGGCTAATGACTTTGTTTGAAGGCGAACGAACTGTTTTCGGGGTGAAAACTGCCATTCGTCAACTGATGCCTGGGGAATCAACGAACTGTTTTCCTAAGAGGAAAACTGCCATTCATCGACTCTGTGGGGAGTTAAACATCCCAGAAACAGACAAACTGTTCGAAGAAACTGCCATTTGTCGATCTCTTGAGTATTTAACAGACAAACTGTCTTTTCTTGGGAAAAGACTGCCATTTGCCAATTGCTAGGGGAGCAAATTGTCTTCTACTGGGAGAGACTGCCATTTGTCGACCCTGTCATGAAAGAAAGTGAGCAAACTGTCTTCTGCTGAAAGAGACTGCCATTTGCTGACTTTGTTATGATAGAAAGTGAGCAAACTGTCTTCTGCTGAAAGAGACTGCCATTTGCTGACTTTGTTATGATAGAAAGTGAGCAAACTGTCTTCTGATGAAAGAGACTGCCATTTGCCGACTTTGTTATGATAGAAAGTGAGCAAACTGTCTTCTGATGAAAGAGACTGCCATTTGCTGACTTTGTTGGGGAATCTGAACTATCTTCTGGACGAAGACTATCATTCGCTGACTCCGCTGGGGAATCATTTGTCGATCTGCTGGGAGATTCTGAATTTTTCTTTGACAAGAAGTGGCACCTCTTGACCCTGCTGGGGAAATACCAAACCTGTAGGGAATTCCAAAATGTGAAGCAGACTATCTTATCTGAAGAAGACTGTCGAATGTCGCTCTGCAGGAGATTCTCGGCTGAGGAATTCCGAAAGTGAACAAACTATCTCTTCGAGGGAGACTACCATCTGTTGACTTGCTTGGTGAGATCCTTGTGTATGAACTGTTGTTTCGAAGGAAAAAGTTTCTCCGGAACTTGCAGGGGAAACTTGAGTTCATGCCTCAATGACTTAGGCATTCACAGGATCAAAGCCTGATTCGGCTATGCAATTATGATGTAATGTATGCATGAATATTATGACAATGATAAAATGTAAAGTGAATGTGAATAGAATTGTCGCGGATGGAAAATCCTAAGATACGACTTGAATTCTTGTTGATCAGAAGATGTCCTCTTCTTGTAGTTCGAACTCTGTTGGGAATATCTGGTTATCAGTTGTCCACTGTCCGAAATGAGTAATATGAATTGAAGTAAAGATCCGTCATCGGGAGATGTTCGCAAAGCGACCTCATGGGGAAAACTTGATTCCCGGAATCTCAACCGTTCTCGGAGCAACTGTTTGCATTCTTCCTATTGTTTGTAAACCTTAGAAAGAAATTTCACCTTTATTTTTGCAAGTAAATTCATTTTTATTTTATGAAAACATTTGTTTCAAGAAATTGACTGTTTAAATTTAAAATGCATTTCAAGAAACTGAAAAAGACTAGATTGCAAAGGAAAAGCACAAGGCTCAAATTATTATATATGGAATGGTAATCAGCCAAATGCTTGATTCCATGGAGTATTTACAAAGTTGGAAATTGGTAATTTTCGGGAAAAGGGCTACGATGAAACGTGACGACCGTTATCTTTCCCTTCCACTCCGAGTTGCGCTGTATTCGTGCTTCGTAGAAGATGACCTACTGCTGATGAATACTCCGCTATGGATTTTGAATGATCAAGTTTGTCCTGGACACAGTTACTTGCCATATATCCCTAACTTTTGCGTAAACTACCCCTTTCGGGTTTTAAGTCTACCGGGATTGAATAAATTTTTTTATGTCTCTAACTTTTGCCTGAATCGCCCTTTCGGGTTTTCGATTCACCGAGACGCTCTTTTTTGCCTAAGCCGCTCTTTGCGAGTTTTCAACTTAGGGAGCTGTTCTTTTAATTATTTAGGCGAAGTATTTCTTGACTGCGTCGACGTTCACAGGACGGGTGAATTCTTCTCCATCCATAGTCGTGAGTATTAAGGCTCCTCCTGAGAAAGCTCTCTTGACCACGTAGGGGCCGTCATAATTGGGAGACCATTTCCCTCTCGAATCTGTGAGAAAAGATTGAATCTTTTTGAGTACAAGGTCGCCTTCTTTGATTGTGCGAGGTCGAACCTTTTTGTCGAAAGCTTTCTTCATTCTTTGTTGATATAGCTGTCCGTGGCATAAAGCTGTCATGCGCTTTTCTTCGATTAAGTTCAATTCATCGAATCTGCTTTGACACCACTCGGCTTCTGTTAATTTTGCCTCCATCAAAACTCTCATTGATGGAATCTCAACCTCTATAGGTAGGACTGCCTCCATGCCATATACAAGGGAGAAAGGAGTTGCTCCAGTCGAAGTACGTACTGATGTACGGTAACCATGAAGAGCATACGGGAGCATTTCATGCCAATCTTTGTAAGTGATGACCATCTTCTGAATGATTTTCTTGATGTTTTTGTTAGCTGCTTCTACAGCTCCATTAATCTTTGGTCTGTAAGGAGATGAGTTGTGATGTTCGATCTTGAATTCTTCACAAAGCTCCTTCATCATTTTGTTATTCAAATTTGACCCATTGTCAGTGATTATCTTGCTAGGAACGCCGTAGCGACAGATGATGTGATTCTTGATAAACCTGACGACAACTTGTCTTGTAACGTTTGCATATGAAGCTGCTTCAACCCATTTGGTGAAATAGTCTATGGCTACCAAGATGAAGCGATGTCCGTTGGACGCTTTTGGTTCGATCATTCCAATCATGTCGATTCCCCACATGGAGAAAGGCCAAGGGGAAGAGAGTATGTTGAGAAGAGATGGTGGCACATGAATTCTATCGGCGTAGATCTGGCATTTGTGACACCTCTTTGCGTACTGGTAGCAATCTGACTCCATTGTCAGCCAATAATATCCTGCTCTCAGTATTTTCCTTGTCATGGTATGTCCATTGGTGTGAGTACCAAAGGAACCTTCATGTATTTCTCTCATGAGTATTTCTGCTTCTTTTCTGTCAACGCATCTGAGCAGAACCATGTCGAAGTTTCTCTTGTACAGAACATCTTCATTCAAGAAGAATCTACAAGCTAACTTTCTCAAAGTCTTTCTATCTTTCTTTGACGCCCCGAGAGGGTACTCTTGCTTTTTGAAGAAAGTTCTTGATGTCGTGATACCACGGTTTGTCGTCGATGATTGCTTATACTGTGAACACATGAGCGGGCCTATCCAGGCGCATAACATCGATCCGAGGAATGTCATTCCAATGATTTATCCTAATCATGGAAGAGAGTGTGGCTAATGCATCAGCCAAATTGTTTTCTTCACGAGGAATGTGATGAAAATCTACCCTGTCGAAGAATGGTAACAATCTTCTCGCGTAGTCTTTGTAAGGAATTAGCCCTGGTTGGCGTGTTTCCCATTCTCCTTTGATTTGATTGATGACCAAAGCAGAATCTCCGTATACATCCAAGTGTTTGATTTTTAGATCCATGGCTTCTTCGAGACCCATGATGCAAGCTTCATATTCGGCCTCATTGTTTGTGCATTTGAAAGTTAATCTGGCAGTAAATGGAATATGGGTACCCTGAGGTGTAACAATGATTGCCCCAATTCCTCGTCCATAAGCATTGACAGCTCCGTCAAAGATTAAGCCCCACTGGGATCCTATCTCAGGTCCTTCGTCTGGTAGTGGCTCGTCGTAATCTTTCATCTTGAGGTACATGACGTCCTCGTCCGGAAAGTCGAAACTGGTTGATTCATGACCATTGAGTGGGTGGTGAGCCAGGTGCTCAGCTAGAATGCTTCCTTTCACGGCTTTCTGTGCGTGATACTCAATGTCATATTCTGATAACAACATCTGCCAACGGGCAATTCTCCCGGTTAAAGCAGGCTTCTCAAAGATGTACTTGATTGGATCCATATGAGAGATCAAACAAGTAGTATGTCGAATCATGTACTGGCGGAGACGCTTGGCAGCCCAGGCCAAAGCACAACACGTCTTCTCGAGCATGGAGTAGCGGGATTCACAGTCAGTGAATTTCTTGCTCAGGTAGTAGATGGCATGCTCTTTTCTCTTTGTCTCGTCTTGCTGTCCAAGGACACAACCCATGGAGTCTTCTAAGACGGTTAAGTACATTATCAAAGGTCTTCCTTCCACTGGAGGAGACAAGATGGGTGGTTCGAGCAGATATTCCTTAATGTTTTCGAACGCTTTCTGACAATCGTCTGTCCAGACGCAACTTTGATTTTTCCGTAGAAGTTTGAAAATAGGAGCGCAAGTTGCAGTCATGAGATATATGAATCTCGAGATGTAATTCAGACGTCCAAGAAATCCTCTAACTTGTTTCTCGGTTCTGGGCGAAGGCATTTCTTGAATTACCTTGACTTTGTCTGGATCTACTTCAATTCCTCGTTTGCTGACAATGAAACCAAGGAGTTTTCCTGAATAGACACCAAAGGTGCACTTGTTGGGGTTCAGGCGAAGCTGAAACTTCCGTAAGCGTTGAAATAACTTTGTCAGATTCTGTATGTGATCTTCTTCATTTTCTGATTTGGCAATCATGTCGTCCACATAGACTTCCACTTCCTTATGCATCATGTCGTGGAAAAGCGTAGTCATGGCCCTTTGATAAGTTGCCCCTGCGTTCTTTAGTCCAAAAGGCATAACACGGTAGCAGAACGTGCCCCAGGGGGTGATGAAAGCTGTTTTTTCCGTGTCTTCAGGTGCCATTTTGATTTGGTTGTATCCTGAAAATCCGTCCATGAACGAGAAAACTTTGGATTTTGCTGTACTGTCTACCAACATATCGATATGTGGTAAAGGAAAATCATCCTTAGGGCTAGCTTTGTTCAAATCTCTGTAGTCGACGCACATGCGGACTTTTCCGTCTTTCTTAGGAACGGGAACAATGTTAGCTAACCACTGAGGGTATTTTGAAGTGACGAGGAAACCTGCGTTGATCTGCTTTTGAACTTCCTCTTTGATTTTCATGGCCATCTCCGGATGAGTTCTTCTTAATTTTTGCTTGACCGGAGGGCATTCTGCTTTTAATGGCAAGTGATGCTCCACTATACTGGTATCCAACCCTGGCATATCTTGATAAGACCAAGCGAAGACATCTGAGAATTCTTTGAGCGGCTGTATCAAACTCTCTCTGATCTCTGAACTAAGCGAAGCTCCAATCTTAACCTCTTTTTTGTTTCCATCGGAACCAAGGTTAATGATCTCTAGAGGCTCATTGTATGGCTGAATGGCCTCTTCCTTTTGTTGAAGTAACCGTGAAATTTCCTTTGATATTTCTTCGTCTTCTTCTTCCTCTGCCTCGAATACAGGAAACTCAAAGCTTGGAGAAGTTATACGGTTGCACGTTTCAACGGGGTATTTTATGATTAATCTGCATATGTGTGATAAGTTTTATTTAGACAACGAGGGAAGACTCGGTGTATGAAGTTAAGGGAATATTTGATGTTTTTTAAGGGTGTTTTTTAGGATTACCAATTTCCGAAAAAAGAAAAGGGAAAACTAAACGAAGGAACAGAATGACATTTTTATTTATTGACAGTCACTTCTTGAAACAAAGACCCTATAAAACAAAACTCTATTGCTTTGGGCGAAGCAAAGAGGGACATTTTCCTAAGAAATAGTAAAATGCAAAGCCCTATGAAACATCTCTTCACCCTGGGCTATGGTGAGAGGACAAAATAACGGTGAAAGTTCCTACTTAGGAGTGCGAAGAACAGTTGAAACTTCAACAGCTGTCCAGTAGTGACGAACCCCATTGTGCACTAAGTAATCTGGAACCTTAGGCTTAATCTGGCCTGTGGTAGGTCTTGATTTACCAACCACTGTCTTTGCAACACTCAGACGATCTTCTTCTACTTCAGCAGACTGAGCGGTGTGAGCATACCCATTTCCGAGTGGAGTATGTCGGTTTTTCTTTTGAGGAAACTTCCAATCTTCTGAATGGAGAGACTCGTTGTCGGAGACACTTTCGAGATCGTCCTCTTCTGTATTTTGGTCTTGCTCTTCTCCCAAGATGGCATTGACTAGATATGTGAACTCTATATCCGTAGCCTCGGAAGGTGACTTGGGGATATAATCCTCAATGATGATTTCACCAGTAGATGATGATGAATAGCAAGGGTTATACATCTCTTTTGGCTGAGAGAGGTACTCATAATCAATGTTCCATCCAGTTGGAACAATATCTTCAAGAGAGATTCTTGAACTTTCAGGAGCGGAGTATTTCACCATGTAGTCGAATTTTCCGCTTGGTTCTCCTAATGTATCCCAAGTTTTTTCGGGGATAGGAGGAACTTCTTCTGATGAACCATGACTTCTGGTGGTGAAGCTGTCAGTAACTTCATCCCTGCTTGGTTGAGTCTTACTTTCAGATCCTCTAGTTGGATAACAGCAAGGTGAATCAGACTCTGGTAGGGAGATGTATCCTGCTTTGTTAAGATAGGATAACCATTCCTCTTCATCGGTGTTTTCCGTACCGATGGTATTGACTGTTTGTTGAACAGGTTGAAGAAAACCTCCACTGCAGAAAGTTTCTTGAATGGGGAGAACTACCTCAATCCCTGGGATAGCTTTTGATGATGTTGGAAAGAATCCAATTCCCGTTCTGTTCTTGTTGTTGGTAGGAATATTAATGTGTCCCCAACCACTGGTAGTACCATCCTTTACAACTTGGATTGCATCTTTGTATGAAGAGATAGACGCTGCTTTCTCCTTTCCTTTGTCCAAGGAAAGTGCTTGGAATTTAGTTCCAACAACTTCTTTTGGTTCTATGTCGGAGAATGATGACAGGTTGCTGACGATCAGAGCTCGTTCTCCATATACGGTTACCAATTTGTCATTTCTTATGAACTTCAGTTTCTGATGAAGTGTTGAAGTAATTGCCCCAGCCTCATGAATCCATGGGCGACCTAGCAAACAACTGTATTGTGCTAGAATGTCCATAACCTGGAAAGTGATTTTGAACGTCTGAGGTCCAATAGTTATGGAAAGATCTACTTCTCCGAAAACTGACTTTCTTGATCCATCAAATGCTTTGACGATGACATGACTTTTTCTTATAGGGTAATCTTCGAAAGATAATCTTGATAATGTTGATTTAGGCATGACGTTGAGAGAGGATCCATTGTCTATTAGGACTCCTGTGAGTGTATTACCCATGCAGCCAACTGAGATGTGAAGTGGAAGATTGTGGTCCACTCCTTCTTCAGGAAGATCTTCGTCACAGAAACTTAGGTTAGTTCCGGCGGAGATGTTGGCAATGATGTTGTTGAATTGGCTTATTGTAACACTTGGTTCTACGAAAGCTTGTTCCAAAACTTTCTGTAGAGCTTCCCTATGAGCTTCAGAACTCAATAGCAGGGAAAGAACAGAAATCCTAGATGGAGTATGTAGTAATTGGTCTACAATGTTGTATTCACTCCTCTGGATTAACTTCAAGATCTCATCATTTTCTTTCGCTTGAACATCATTGGTCGGATGATTGTCTTGCCTATGTGGTACTTCCTCCGAAGGTTTCTCCACATTTTCTGTTGTTCTGTTGAAGACTCGTCCACTTCTGGTGACTCGACTAACATCAGCAATGTTGACAACAGACGGTAATGGTATTTCCTTACCATTTTCAATGAATGTAGCGTTGTACTTGTATGGTATAGCCTTGCTGGACTCATACGGTACAGGACCTGGTAAGTAGATGACTAGTGGTGCAACTGCTGTCTTCCTGCTATCATACTTAACTTGCATAGGTTCATCTTGATTAATTTGAGGAGATACGGTAAAGACTTCATCATCTTCTCTGTTGGCAAGAACAGTAATGGTATTGTCATCCATCAGCTTTTGAATGTCGTTGCGAACATGCAAACATCCTCGTGAATTTCTTCGACAGATTTCGCATCTACTGTAAGCGTGGAAATCTGTTCCAAAGTAGGCAAGTCCATTTAAAGTTTTGTGGAACCTGACTACCGATCCTTCAAGGTCTTCAACTTTGTAGATTTTGTATTCTCCTGGACATCCTTGAACCATGTTGATGTCATGTTCAGTTCTGACTCGGATATGTTGAATCCATCCCAAGTCCATTTGTTCTTGTAATGCAGCTTGAACTATGGCACATCCTTGATTATTCTTTGGACAAATTTCACATGTGAAGTAGTTGTGAGGTGGTACATGACCGTACCCAGCTTGTTTAGCGTGCATCCTGACAAGATTTTCCCCTATCTGACGAATGTCGTAGATTTGAATGACATTGGGGTGTTGATCTATCAGATTTACTGAAGCTTCTTTATGCTGCGGCAAAGGATTTGCTTGGACGTTTGGATTAGTATCTTTGAAGGATAGCATTCCGCTTTTCACTAATCGTTGGACGTCAATCTTGAAAGATAAACAGTTCTCAATATTGTGACCTGGTGCCCCCTGATGATAGGGACAAGATTGGTCAGCCTTATACCATGGTGAGGAACTATTTGTAGGATTTGGAGGACTCCTTGTCTGAATGAGTCCTTTTGCCAGTAATGTTGGAAACAATTCTGCATACGGCATTGGTACGGGGTCAAAGGCAGGATACCTTGGAGCCCGATTGTTGTAATTTGGAGGTCGAACCTGCTGCTGAGGTTGCTGCGACCTTTGTTGAATTTGTTGTTGCGAGACCTGAGGTTGATAAGCTGGCGCTGAGTTAACAACCGGAGTTATTGTTGCAACTTGAGGTTGGAATTTCTTCTTGATTTTGTGCAAGACATTGCTGACATCTTGATCCTTTTTCTTCTGGAAAGAACTTCCATACTTCCTTGGACCAACAGAAGATTCTGGTTCTTTGTTCAAGCGTCCTTCTCGAACTGCTTCTTCTAAACGCACACCCATGTTTACCATCTCGGTAAAGTCACTTGGTGCACTTGCAACCATTCGTCCGTAGTAAAATGGACTTAAAGTTTTGAGATAGATTTTTGTCATTTCTTTCTCTTCAAGTGGTGGACAAATTTGAGCAGCAACTTCACGCCATCTCTGAGCGTATTCCTTGAAGCTTTCTCTATCCTTTTGAGTCATGGCCCGGAGTTGATCTCTGTCGGGAGCCATATCCAGATTGTACTTATACTGTTTGACGAAGGCCTCTCCGAGGTCTCGAAAAGTACGAATCTCTGAACTGTCCAAGTTCATGTACCATTTGAGTGCAGCACCAGTCAGGCTGTCTTGAAAATAATGAATGAGCAATTGTTGATTATCAGTCTGAGTTGACATTCTTCGAGCGTACATCACAAGATGACTTTGTGGGCATGAATTCCCTTTATACTTCTCGAATTCTGGTACTTTGAATTTGTGAGGAATCTTAACATTTGGAACCAGACAGAGGTCTGCAGCATTCTTTCCAAATAGATCTTGTCCTCGGAGAGTCTTGAGTTCCTTCTGCATTTGCAGAAACTGTTCTTGGAACTCGTCCAATCTTTCATACACGCCAGCATCCTCACTTGGAGCGTGATGATATACTTGTCCGCCTTGCGGGGGAAAAGTATGCATAATGGGCTGTGGAGAAGCCATGACAGCAGATCTCGGTATCTCAGCATTCTGTTGTGCGAAACCCATTGTCGTTGCTCTTGGAACTTCAATTTCCAGAGGTTTGTAACCCTCCGGTGGACGCATATCCATGGTGACTTTTGGAGCTTCAGAAGCTGGAGGTATGTACCCTTCTGGAGTAAAGTTATACAGCATGCCCCAAGGTCGATCAGGCGGCATGGTATACTGAGGAATAGGAGTAGAAACAATCTCGGAAACCACAGTCCTTTGTGGTTCTTCTGGCGTTGGTCGATTCTGCGCAACTACCAGGGCTTCTACCATACTATTGAGTCTTTCAACAGTACCTTTGAGAGTATTAATCTCTTCTCTAAGTTCTTCATTCTCTTGCTCAAAGTCTTCCATTCTTTTCTTGCGACTTGAACGAGTGTTGTATGGATGAGACAGCTTGAAAGTCTTGGTTCACCTCCTTCTCCTCCTCTCTTTCTGGAGAAAGGAAAGTAACTCTTAGATCCGCGACAATTCTCGTGTCAGTGCGTACGACTACAGCGATGCATGATATGCAATTAAGTTAATATTTTTCAAGGAAACACCATAATTACGTTATGAAACATCAAAACTTTATTAATTAAGCGAAAACGCCGTTTTTTACACACTTTGAAAATGGAAATACAGAGAAACTGAGAGAAAGGACTCTAAAACTTTGATGATGAGCCGACTTCACGTTCTAACATCTTCTTCTGTTTCTTGAGCTGAGCGTTCTCTGACGTGAGCTGATCGATGATCCAGGAAGCAGGAGGGATATGATGAGAAAGTGACGTTTGTGTCACTTGTCGATCGAGTACTTCAAGTAACTCATCCTTCCTTCTTAGGATGTTTTGAATCTCAACATTTTCCATGTTGAAATTCGATACTTGTTCCTCCAAGCATTCCTTTCTTGGCATACCTTGTTTAATGCCGCTTGCAGTTTTTCAACATCGGTGGAGAAAAGGTAAATTGGTTCCCTTAGGGGAATAGGTTCTTGATGTTGATATGGCATCCTGAGCTTGAATGCTCTGACACGTACCCATTGAAGGTAAGGATCCAGGGAGATGCAAAGATGTTTTCCTAACAATCTTCTCCCTTTGCTGTGAACAAGACGCCAGGCTTGGACAATTTCCTTCTTCAGCATGTTGCCATGATCGTCGATGTTCTTGAAGAACAGACCCTCCAATTGAATGTTACTTGGTATATTTTTCATGGGATAGCCGTATTGACGACGGGCTAAAGCTGGATTGTAACTAATTCTTCCCTTAGTTCCAATAAGGGGTATGTTGGGAAAACTTCCGCAACTGAAGATGATCTTGGTTTCGTCGTTGTCAGGACTACACCAATCAATGTCTGTATGAGTGAGAGACATGATTTTCTGTGACCAGTAAAGGCCATCCCTCATGTTCCAGAAAGTGCTAGACTTTGGCAGATGCGAAACGAACCATTCGTATAACAACGGTACGCAGCATGTGATTAATCCTCCTTGCTGCAGGTTTCTTGAATGCACAGAGTGATAAGCATCCGCAAGCAAGGTTGGAACTGGATTTCCAATTAAGAAGATCTTAATTGCATTGATGTCGACGAAATCGTTAATGTTAGGGAACAAAAACAATCCGTAGATAAGCAAAGCCAAGATTTCCTCAAAAGCGCTCATATCTTGGATGCTGACGAAGTACCGAGCTTGATCAAACAGGAATTTGGAGGGCAATCCTTGAATTCCTCCTCTACTCACCATATGAGTTCTAATGTCGACTACGTTCAAAGGAGTAGTTGCAGCAATGATAATGTCGTCAGGATTCTTTTCCAAACCGGAGTACGGATCTTGCGCGTACACGGGTATTCCAATCAGACGAGAGTACTCCTCTAACGTAGGCATGAGCTGATAATCTGGAAAGGTGAAGCAGTGATACGTTGGATCGTAAAACTGTATCAAGGTGGGAAGGATTCCATCCACAATGTTGGTATTGAGCAAAGGCAGAAGTTTTCCATACTTCTCCTTGAAAGCCTGGGGGTTGACCACCAGTTTTCCGAGCTTTCCCAGTTCCTCGACCTGGGGAATCTTGAAGGTGTATTTCATAGCTCTCTTTCTTCCGTAATCCATAATATAGATCCTTAAGTCCTTTCTCCGTTTCTCTCTTTCTATGAAGTTCAAAACGTTCTTATGTTGCACTCAAATCCGGGTATAGGATTTCTCACCACAAGGGGGAATCAAGCCCTTTCCCGATACAGAATAAACAAAATAAACAAATATAAATGCAGCAAACACATGATATGACACAGAGGTTAGGCAGGACCTCTCTTGTTTGAGGGGGAATTTGGCATCCCTAATTCCTCATTGGGGCTGGACCAGCAACAGGTCAACCATTGGTTTGGATGAAAAACCAAGGTTTTTAACACTTATATCCCCAGCAGAGTCGCCATTTTTACTGTGGTGTCGTTTTCCTTACCTCCCCGTTTCACTTGGGAGGACGGCACGCTAGACCCTTCACGCGAAATTTGGAAGGAGAATGCGCCCGTGGTGGGATGAATTTTGTTTCAGTTCTTCCTACGATATCACACGAACTTTCTTATTGGTCCTACGAGTAGGAAAGGGAAAAAAAGATCTCAACTAAACCCTAGGAGTTTGCTAAGTGTGGGGATTTCACCTAGACTAGAAATTCTGGAGTCCGGGGGGTCGGTTATACATAGGGAAGTGTTTAAACACCCTACATATCTGTAGTACTCTACAGGAACCTTCTCTGTGTCATTGTGATTGTGTTTGCTGCTAATGATTGGGAAAGTTTCTCCTTTGTGTTAGGAGAAAGAATTGAATTGATTAAAGAAAGACAGACAGATAGACAGACTGACTATTTTTGGTATTTTATTAGCTCGCTGAGATTCCTTGTGAACCTCATGCCTACATATCCCTAGTGGAAGTCAGAGCTTAATGTAGTTCGGGGAACTAACTAGGGAAATTACTTGTTTTTGGTGCCTTGCTTGAAGCTCAAGGTTGAAGCTTGGAATTAAATCTCTGTTTACAGTAAAGAGACATGAAATCATCTTTACAGAGAGGTATTTGTACTATTCTACCACAAACATTTAAAAGTGACAGAAAAGCTAAAAAAATGATGTTTCATTAAGAGGGGAGTCTACTTGGTTGATCAAGTATGACAGCCATCGTGCCTCTAAAATGAAAGAAAGATGCTCATCCAAATTAGGGAAAGTGTACAAGTCTGGGGATGTGCCAGAGCATGTCTTTCAGAGTCCTAAATGGGAGACTTTGAATGAAATTGAAATTGAAATGTTTGTTTGTTTGAATGTGGTAGAGTAGTAAAAATATCTCTCTATAGAGATAAGCTATGTCTATTTACTATATGAAAGATTTGACTTTAGCTGGCTTGAATGAGGCCCAAGCTTGAGGCTTTTTGATTGATTTTATTGACTTATTGAAACGATAACTCCACTGGGGAGTATTTAAACTAAGGAGTTTTTGGTGTTCTGTACGAAGCCCAGAATTGAGGCTGACTCTACTTAGGGAGACTCTATTTGGGGAGATTATCTCCTAAGAGAATGAATCTTTGATTTTTTGAAAGACTGATTTTGGAGGCTAACCCTTTCCAGGGGTTTTGACTCAGCTGGAGAAATTGTCTGTTAAAAGACTGACTTTATCATGTTTTTTGGAGGCTGACCCTTTCCAGGGGTCGTGACTCTTTTTGATTAATTGACTTTGGAGGCTAACCCTTTCCAGGGGTTGTGACTCTTTTTGATTAATTGACTTTGGAGGCTAACCCTTTCCAGGGGTTTTTATTGAAATGATGGATTGATTTGGAGGCTAACCCTTTCCAAGGGTTGTGACTCTTTTGGATTAATGGCAGAAAGATTATCTAGTGGAGACTTCTTGTTTAAAGCCCAAGATGAAGGCTGACTCATGCTGAGGATAAGCAAATATGGATCCTAGACTCTGCTAAGGAAGATTGATGAAGATAAGGGTGACAGAGACTGTCCATGTCTCTCATTCCAAAAGGTGTACTCAATGCAAAATTGAGACAAACTTGGCTTGTTAAAAGTCTGGTTTAAATTGGAAGAAAACTCACCAGGGTAGGCTAAAAGGTGACTAAAGACCTGTTCCTATGTTTATAAGAAACCTGATGGGTCCTTGTATACAAGCTCAAGAGGAAGCTGGAAATGCTTTTAAGAAGCCTGTGGGTCCTTGTACAAAGCCCAAGAGGAGGCTAATCGAGGGTCCTTGTTATAGCACAAGAGAAAGCTATGTAGTTTTGAACTTATTTTGGCTCTAAGCAAATGGGTAAGAGGTTTCACCGGGAATAATTCCTCTTTGGGTGGATGTGTCCTATATTTTTGGATTCTAAGGTTTTTGCCAAGATGTTTCACCGGGAATAATTCATCTTGGGGGTTTGAACTACAGATCTCTAATTATGAAAGAGCCTTCACCGGGAAGACATTCTCAATCCTAGGTCATATTCCTATAATATATATATATATATATAGTTTAACTGTCCTAAGGTTTATACTCAAACGTAGTTCTAAACTAATATATATCCACAGTTTATATTTGACAGTAATTTAAATAAAGACTGTAAATTGAAAGCTTGTAAAGCCTAACCTGGATGGAGTGGAGGCCTTTGAAGAAGTATGTACAAAACTTTACCAGCAATTGATGGATAATAGTTGAATATATATATGATAAACAGTTAATGGTTTTTTTGAAAACAGAAGAAGTGAAGATGGACAAAGGTCACATAGGTATTTGAAGAGTTTCACCGGGAATAATGCCCTTCAAATACCAGAAGAATGTTTTGAAAACAGAAAGAAGATTTTGAAAATACAGTTTTGAAAACAAGCTAAGAAGAGAAGGTGTTTGGGACTTACACTCTATTAGAGGCCCAGTACTTTATAGTACTGGTGTAAAATTAGTTTTGAAAATGATTTGAAATAATATAAGGTTTTGTTGTTTGAAAACCTTAATTATTCGATTTATTCGGAGATTGAAAACAGTTTTGAAAATTGACAGAAAGTCAACTTAATTAAGGTAAAGAAAAAAGATCTATGCCTAATTAAGACCTAAATAATTAGGGTTTTATCATAAACTTTATTCACAAAAATAATTAGGTTAAAACAAAATGAATATATGCATTTAAAGTATTTAAGAAAACACTTAAAACATACTATTTTAAACCTAGTAAAAATATATGAAATAAATAATATTTTTATGATTTTTTTGATTATTCATAAAATATATATATTAAATAACAAGTGTGTGAAAAATGAAGTGAAAATGATTTAATTTGATAGGTTAATTAATTGTGTAAAGTTGTGAAGAAATCAAATGGGAAAAGTGATAAAAAAAAAGGTTTTGTCACCTAGAGGGATTGAACTCACGCCCTCCAAGTCACACACCCAAAACCAAACCACTGGGCCAGCGCGCGCATGGTGATAGTAAACTGACTCCTTTGCAACTCATATGTTATTCAAGTGTATAGAAGCAAAAAGAAAATAAAATCAAAAGGTCTGGGGCGAGGAGGATTCGAACCCCAGACCTTGGGCACGCGCAACACACAAACACTCTTTACCACTGGGCTATCACGTTTTAGTCGTTTATGAAACAGGTATCATTCAAAATAAAATAAACTCAACCCTGAATTTGAAATTTGCGCGCCACCACCATTGTCATCTTCAACCTCAAGTTCTCAGATTTTGAATTTATGAACTTGCTCATTTCTCAACCATTTGCAAAGATGTAAAGATGAAACTTATTCTAAATTCACTCACGATTCTAAATATGTAACTAACATAAATTTATATCAACTATATCTAACTAATTTACCAGAAATCGTGAAGAACCCTAAATTTTGAAAATCAAATTAAATGACTACACTGAAAGATAAATGAATGATGATAGAGGGTTTTCAATCCTCTGATGATGCTTAACAAGATAGAATCGAGCTTTATCACAAAGAGTGCTTAAATTAAAGAGGTAGAGTTCAGAAACTTACCTCTGAAAATGGAGGTCGTGAGGATGATAGAGAGCACCTGGGCTTGTATGAATGATCCCAAAAGCTTCCTTGTGGTTCAGTGATGCTAACTGAATGCTTGTTGTAACCTCAATCCTCCTGAATTGTTCTATGGACCTCCCTCGATTTGAGCTTCAAGTGAACATGGAGGGTGATGATTCTTGAGTTACAGATGAGCTGCAGCCATCTGAACAGCTTCACTACCTCCTATGGAACATGCCTGGATGCTTAGCTTGATTGGAAACCTTCTGAATTGCACTATGGACCTCCAACTGCAACTGCTCCAAAGTGAGAGCAACAATGGTGTTCCTCCACTTACAGAAGTGATCCAGGTGCTTGGATCACCTCAAATGACCTCCCTTGAGATGTTAGAATGCTTACTTTCCAAAGATGAGCTCTGGTTTGAAGAAAACGATTCTTCTTGCCAAAGAACTTTGAAAAACAATAAGCATGAGAAGAGAAAGAGAAAGCAAGGAATTGAGTTGCTTTGGTGTGTTTTTTCTACTGAAGTATGCTCCCCTATTTATAGGTAAATGGTTCAGTACTGATTGAGAGAGTGAGCTTG